>NC_085870.1:32908859-32911359 GCF_034702125.1 Engraulis encrasicolus
CTTAACATTTTCTAAAGCAAATTTGTTTATCTTGGTCTCATCAGACCACACGACATTGTTCCAGTGATCCATATCCTTGGTCTGTTCATCTCTCTTGAGACCAAGATAAACAAATTTGCTTTAGATGGCGTCAAGCATGTGTGGTGGTAAACAAGTGAGTTTTACACAAAAAGTGCATCATCTGGCTAGTCAAGCATGGTTGTGGGACTGACATGGTTTGGCGATGTATGGATGCCATCAACATTGGAAATCTGAATTACACCTAAAGAAGCATGCATGACAACATGCACTGTGACTACAGAAGCAGATCATGATACTCTCCATAGGATTTCATTCAAAACTCACACCCATCTATTTTAGCCAGGTGCAGACTCAAAATGTACAATTTCAATGTACTGAAAGGTTGGAACACACACCGATGACCTCCCTTTTAATCCCTTTTCATTTCAAAATGAAAAAAAAATGAATGTAGCTGCTGCCAAAGGTGGTTCTACAAAGTATTAAGCAAACGGCTAGCAAACTTTTGTAAAAAATAATAAAGTTTTTTATTTTTATAAATTTTCAAAACTGTCGAGACAACTTCTTTTTCACATGGTCATAATGGAATAATTTGTGTAGGATTTTGACAACAGAGATTCATTTGTAGCATTTGGAATAAGGCTGTAAGATCATAAAATGTGAAAAAAGTGAAGCGCTGTGAATACTTTCCGGATTGACTGTACATGAAATTAGAGCTGCACAGATAATCTAAATTAATAGAAATCGGGATTTCAAAATCGTGTTTTCAATCGGGATTTAATCGTGAAAATAATGACCTGACTTTGAGCGTCCTTGAAGCCAGAAGATGCTGGCTGGCTGGTGTTTCTGGCCAAACATACTGTATGTAGGTTTCATGCTATTTCCTTCTACATACCGGTAATAACTACAATTCAGTTTTAATTTCTTGATCCCTTAAATAATTAATTCTTGGTTGTATTTCATTTTGTGATTTAAAATAAAAATCTGAAAAAAATCAGCCATTTATTGTTGTTCAATAATCATGATTAATAGTTATGAATTGGATTTCGATCCAAATAATCGTGATAACATTTTTTTTCCATAATTGTGCAAATATACACATGCGTGTATATGTATGTAAGTATGCAAGTATGTACACCATGCCATGCTATAGCGCTCCCCCCCACCCTGGGCTGTCATGGCCCCCGGAGCAGGTAATGTGGCTAATGGGCGCTGGAGGCAGCTCGTGAAGCCTTTTGATAGGTCATTATCCCTTTAGACTAAACACTTTATCTGGCACAATATGGCTGTCTGGAGAGGCAGTGCCGAGGCCAGGCAGGCAACACGGCATTAATCTTGTTGTGCGTGCCTCGCCGCGCCGCACCGCGCCGTGCCGTGCCGTGCCGCGCCGGCAACAGCAGCATCCAGCACTAGTAGTAATAGCGGTAGCAGCAGTAGCAGCAGTAGCGGTAGTAGCGGTAGTCGGAATGGAAGCATAGCAGCTCAAGGACAAAACACACACACACACACGCCTACACACACACACAGGGCCACTGACAGCTTTGGCTGGGCCCAGGACAAAGTCATCTGAAAGGGCCCCCCACCCAATACATTAAATGTAAAGAGGGCCCAATTATGGGCCCGGGACAGCTGACTCCTTTGTCCCCCCTTGTTGGTTTCCCTGCACACACACACACACACACACACACACACACACACACACACACACACACACACACACTCAAACACAGACACACACACACCTACACACACACACACACACACACCTACACACACACACACAGGAGTCAGGACTATATTAAAACAATTATGCTGTCAGGGTTATATATGACATGGCTCCTCTCTGCGAGGCCCTCCTCCGCGCTTGAGTGCCGTGTCCGCCTGTTTGTGTTTGTGCACGCAATGTCAAATTACTGTACCAAACCTGAAGAACATCAGGCCGGGCGATCGCATACATAATGAGGATGTAAGCAAGACATTTGCATGACAGCACGTGTGTATGTGATATTAAAAAAAAACATGCAGTGTACACAAATACATACATACACAGAGAGACACGAAAGCACAGACACACATGCACGCACGCACGCACACACACACACACACACACACACACACACACACACACACACACACACACACACACACACACACACACACACACACACACACACACACACACACACACACACATATCCGGTACACAAACCATTTCCCATCCATCAATGTTTGAGCAGAAATAAAAACGAGTTGGTCACACACACGCACGGACACGCACACACATACACACACACACACACACACACACACACACACACACACACACACACACACAGGCACGCATGAATGCACGCACGCATGCACACATACACACACACACACACACAGACACACGCACACACACACACACACACAGACACACACACACACACACACACACACACACACACACACACACACACACACACACACACACACACAC
>NC_085870.1:32916359-32928859 GCF_034702125.1 Engraulis encrasicolus
GCCATCGTCACGATAATTACCAAAAAACACTTATTCAAAATCAGGTACTTAGTAGTACTTTTCAGGGACTTTACACAGAGTATCTAAGGGTGTGTTAGTTCATGTATACAATGCTGAATATACAGAAAATGTGCAACAATAGGCAGTTATAACAGCATGGCACCAGTATAATGTCTCATAGAATAGAAGCAAAAGAAACAGTTTACAAAGCATTACCAGGAAAGCTGCCACAGCCCCATTGTGAAGCTACTGTAAGACTTAGCAAATGCATTATCCATCAATAGGACAACTACCCAAAGCCCAAGGCTATGGAGCAACACTGGAGTGGCTCAAAAGGCGGAGTGAATTCTCTACTACAGCGGCAGTCGATGCCAAAGAGCTACAGGGAATCAGCCCCATTACAGTCCATCATCCCACCAAACTTGATGCTCTCTGTTTTTACAGGATTGAAATAGCCTATTAAAAAGTGTGCAATACTAAAACTGCCCTTGTCATATCAGGTACTCCCCCTCCATATATTTAAACAGCATATCCAGCTTTTGTCTGGGTACACACATTCCCATAGAATATACTGCATGTGTCCTTACACCCTGGACTATAGGATGCAAGTGAAAATCAAAAACTAGAGTGTTTCCTTGCACGCAATGTGAAATGCTTTAGGACAACTCCTGTCTGATCTGATGCACAAAAGCGAAAGTGACTTGACTTGAAAGAGTGTAGCACAGACTGCTTTTCTCAGCCATAGCAACACGTGGGGAAAACCTGAAATGCATACATACGCACATATGCCCATATGTCAATCAATTAAAAATATAACAACAACAACATTCCATGGTGTCACTTCATTTAGAGTTCCACATACTGCAAAGCCGAGTGACATGCATGGCAAGTCAGCATTTTTATTTACACATGCATAAGCAATCTGCCCGGACGAGGCCTGTCATGAGGTATCCTGCTAGGAAAGTACACTGCTCTTGACATCACCAACACCTGCCAGATTTACCAGAGAGCGCAGCCGAGAGCAGCAGCAATGCCTTCCTGACACACGGCATCAGCAAGCACCACTGCCACCTACTCAGATTGCAGAGCAGAGGTTAACAGGTAAGCCTTATTACTGCTATTAAGGTGACGCCATTGAGGAAATATCCACCTTCAAAATGTCACAGTATGCAACGTGTACTGTATGTACATAACTAACGGGTTGCCTTCTGAGCTTGTTGCCAACCTAGAATAAACATAATGCGTTCGTTTCTGTGATGGTGTTTTTTAATGCCCTTTTCACCTCTGTGTTTTGCTAACCTCTCCTCAGGAGGTGGGTGGCTTGCTACAGTCAAAATAAAGAAAGAAAATGCCATAAGGCTTGCATTCCTATTCCGAATGTATACTTGTAGAGGGAGACGTTCCACCACAAGCAGGTCTTCCTGAGGACGCTCAATGTCGTGAACAAATGTTGGTTCTGTCGGGTCCATTACAGACAAGAAACAGAAGACAAGAAATTCTGAATGCAATTTCTTTATTGAAGAGCTGGCGGTGGTATGGCTCTTATTTTCCTTAAGCACCAAGGAAAGCAGAGAGATTCAGGGGACAGTAGCTGCATAGGGAATGCTCACCCAATTTAAGGTTAGGAGAGCAAACCAATGCCCCCCATGACCAGAGCAGGCAATAGGACAAAGAGTAGCCTATGCCATGTCATACACGGCAAGACGGAGCTGGGGAGGTGGTGGGTTGCGAAGTAACGAGCAGCCAATAGTTGGGAGGAAAACAGGCAACTTTTAAAAGGCGGCAAATTTGAAAGTGACCAATGAGGAGTGATGCCATTTGATTACCTGATCTAGAGCACCTGAGACACAGTCGAAGCAGCGAGCTCTGGAATACCATGACCTGCCAGAACTAACGTCCCATTATTTATTCGACAAAGTAGGAGGTGCATTTCAAATTTCAACTAAGTTCACCCCTCCCTCCACTAAACATCTCTCAAATCAGCAATCCAGACCCTCTGTAGGAATGACATTAGGACAAGTACCTGTATACGGTAAGAGCAGGGTAGGCCTCAGACAGCCTCAAAGTGGGGCGGTGGTGGCTCGGGTGGTAGAGGAGCCGTTTGGCAACCCAAAGGTTGCAGGTTCGAGCCCCTGCTATGCATGACCCCACCGATGTGTCCTTGGGCAAAATACTTAACCCCTTTTGGTAGGGTGGCAGCCACTGCCACTGGTGTGTAAATGTGAGTGTGAATGGGTGAATGTGAGGCATGCAATGTAAAACGCGCTCGAAGGAGTGGAAAGGTGCTATATAAGTGCAGTCCATTTACCAATCAGAGTAGACAAGTTCGATGGATGTATGTGTACAGTATATTCTCTGTATTACCCATACATGCAAAGATAAGAAAGGCCCTATAAGTCCATCATCAGGGCAATTTACTGAAAAGACAAATAAGGATAAATAGTAATACCAGAGACGATCTATATGCAGATTACAATAGAGAATCTTTGGTAATACATGGAATTTCAGGTCACGCAAAAAGGTAAGGATGTAAACACAGATAGATTGCAAACTCCTCTCCCTAGGCCAGAGCACTGGTATATATCGCTTTTTCTGATTAGCCCCTTTTTCCCTTTAATGAGACAAGACATATCAACCTTGAAAAGATGGATTTTTCCAAAATTAACAATCTCGACCCAGGGTTTACAGAGAGACAGCACGATCCCCATGACACATTAGCACACCAAGCTGCTGCTGCAAGCTGCTGCTGTTTTGTGAGCTGCTGCGGCTACCAGGGCCGGATTAAGATGACCCAGGGCCCCTAGGCTACAGGTTGCTGTCCCCCACGGAAAGAAAATGCTGCGACAAATGTATATAGACAGTGACATAATTACGCACTAGGAATTAACGATAATATGTCTACCAATTGTACGCAAAACAACAGATGAATTTGCATCTTGACATAATTCTGTAATTTTTCACTTTTGGCCAAATAGGGGCCCCCTGGCAGGTGGGGGGGCCCTAGGCTGCTGCCATAGCTAGCCTGTGCGTTAATCCGGCCCTGGCAGCTACATCAGTCGACTCGGCCTGCCTTGCCTTGCCTTGCCTTGCCTTGCCTTGCCTTGCCGTGCTCGGCCTGCCCAGCCCGGCACATCTATTATATTATCCCTGATGAGGTTGCTGCCCCAGCCACTGAGTCATGTGACTCACGTCAGGATTATCATAACTGGTTTTGACAAGGAATCTCTCTCCGCCAGTGTCTGGTTATGCAGGCTTCTTCGTGAATCCACCCACATCCAACTACTTTGTGTAATCTCACAGTCTAATGATTTCGGGGGTGCATCATGGTCGGAGTCTGGTGGTAGTGGATGGAATATTGTTTTTCTGGGCCTGTCAACCGTGCATAGCCTTGTTGCATTGATGTGACAAATGAGTCTTTTTTTCTATATTACAACATTTATATAATCTGTAGCAGGCAGGAGAAAGGGTTGGTTAGGGGGAGGAGGGTGGTTGGGGTGGAGAATCTTACAGCCAGAGCCTACAAATTGGCTATTTATGAAAGTTTTTTGCTGAATACATAAAAAAACACTGCCTTTTCAAGATTTGCATATGTTTTGTTCTTCTTCTATACTATCAGAGTATTACTACTGTTTACTGTAATAAATACTAGTAGGGCCTACTAAAAAAGGTACTAATTAAACTACTGTAAGTATTATTGTACATTGAGGTGTCCTGAAAATTGTGCTGGAATTGCCTATAGGCCTATTTACCAAATAAACTCAATAAATGGATGATTGACTCAGGAAATAGTAGGCTAAAGGGCAATGTAAATGAAAATAATGTTAGAATAATGAATGTTTGAGGTCAGGAATGATAGCAAAATGCTTATCAATGTTCTGTGTCAAACAGAAACCATATGACAAAATTGAAGGACAGAATAGACTATTCCCTGCCATAATAGGTACTTTCAATTGTGTCCCGTGGGAAACTGCCCTTGCTAGTATCCTGGCAGCGCTGACTGGATTTGTTCTGTTTAATTCATCTTTATACTGAACAAACAGACCACCCAAAAAAAAAAAAAAAATCATTTGACCTAACCGGGTAAGTAGCTTAGATGCCAGGCTATTTTGAGTGTTGATTTCCCTGCCGAATGACATTCATATATGCCTAATCATTAAGTCATTAATTCGTGCGGAACCACCTGTGACGTGCATTATCAAAGCAAATGCCGGGGATCGCGGTAAATGCGTCGGTTCATTTACCAAGGTCAAATTAGGTGTTTTTGCGTGTCTACTGGATAGGCCTACTAGGGGGAAATCAGAATTTTATGAAGGAGAACCTTACGGTAAATGATAATTGAAGTGCTAGAAAAATGGGCCTAGGCCTACTCACACCCAAAATCCTTCCCCCCAGGAGCGCAGCTTTTTCAACCTAAGCCTAGACTACACCTTCCACGAAGCCTCGGTTGCCTGTGGTTTGCGTGGATGCGTGTATTAGTTTTCAGGATGTCCAACGCCCCTGATTTAGGCTATAGGCCTAGGCTATTACCATTACTTTCAATTTTTGGTTTTAAGTTCAATTAATCTCTCATCTGTTCCTGCCTGCTTGTCTTGTAGGCTATAGCCTAGTAGGACTATTGTTCATCACATGTCGTTTTTGACACATTGTCATTGAACAGTGATGAGAAGGTAGTTGTGTCATTGAAGATCGATAGCGTTTGAGAGGCAGAGGTTTGCTGTGTCACGACATCGTAAAATCATTTAGGCCTACGTGGCAGACATAGCCTACCTGAAAGAAATGAAATGACACAGGGCTGTTATGCCATGCAATATTCTACTCTGGCCTGTAGCCTACGCTTTACTGTACAATAATATCAACAGTTTGGTCAGTTGAAGTTGAATAGGCCATTCATCAAGTGAAGCGCAATGGAAACCCCGTGTGTCCGGTTACAGGCAAAAAGAAGGTAGGCTATACCTTTTTTAACTTATTATACTATAGGCCTACTATTATACTGCTATATGCCTACTATTATTATTCTCGGCCACATCACAAATCAATAGGCCTATTTTGCCTTCTGATAAGTTAGGCCTACTTGCAGCATCTGTAGGCCTACAATATTGGGCTGCAAGCGAAACAAATCACCCGCGCAAACACAGCAGTGTAGGCTAAACAAAAAGAAGCAAGTTACTATAAGAACTTCAGCAGGCTACCCTAACCTAGAACCGGACAAGCCTTTATACCTAACTTTCCGGAACAACCCTCCCCTGATGGTTCCTGTAGGGCTACTATCCGCGTGCACTCGGGGCGTTGGGGCGTATGCTCTGCTATGCCCGGAAGAATTCACTGGAGTAAGGTTTCTTGTGCAGGCTACAACTGATAGCCAACGTTTTCCGATGTAGAATACAACCATACAAAATGACACTGATGTGAAACGTGCATAGTTACATTTCTAAGACCAGCAAATGATGAGGCAAGGCATTTGACAATGATTGGCGTGGCTGCTTGATTCACGGCCCAGTTCACTGTCTTTTTCGTCATCAAATGAAGCTCCTGAGCCCATACCACATCCTCACAACAGCATCGATTCCATCCGCTGATTCATGTTTTTTTGCAAGCTGTTAAAATAATGGCGTGTTTAATTTGCCATTTTTTTTTCCTTTTGTATTTAGCGCCACATAAATCCGTCATATAATAGAGGGAGTGTTATGTAAAGAGGGGGAGAGCAACCTTGTGATGAACTGACAATTCGGTGGGCTGCTGTGCTGTGTGTGGGCTGCTGCACGCGGGATGCAAGCGGTTCCCGGAGCCAGGGACAGCTCGAGCGGTCGGAGCTGCTGGCTCCTAGCCAACACCCTCATCCACTGAAAATGACTAACATCTCATGGCGTAACGCGTTATGACTACATGTACATTGTTTTAGATATTTAATAATAACTGCTAGAATTTACAACTAGCAAGGACATGCAAGTTATTTCACGAGTTTTAGCCACGTGCGTTTTAAAACATTTACTCCTCCAGATAGCCCAGTCTCTCGCATGAGAAGGACTTGCATGGCCATTAATGCTGAGATGCACAAACACGATCAAAAATGTAGTTTGGGGGGTTCAATTTTAGAAATCAATAATCTATTATTTCTCAGCAGGTGCTCGATCGGTCAAAGCGAAGGGCAAATGCCAATAGCGTCTTTATTACAACCCAGCTGCAATAGAACAGGGCTTATGAGGGCTGACAATTACACGTGAATTGTTGTTCAAAATACAAAATAATAACGACATGAAATAAAGACATCCACAGTCCTGTTCAATTTAGTTTGTTTGGTTATGTCTGGAGTAGCCTAAACTAAACACGCTGAGTGTTGTTCTTTAGTTCTCAGGTAACATGGGCTGTCGGTATTTTTTCCACAACGGCTGTGTAACAGTTATTCCGAGACCTCAGCTGTAACCGGTTGCCTCCATGTGTGGAGGACGAATTCATGAACCATGTTAGACCACTGGTCTTATTCAGCCTCACAGGAAGCGGCTCAAAATATAATACTGTGACGTCCGGAATGGAAAGAGCTCTAATTCTGGGTTCATGGCTCTCCTGATCAATAATTGAACGCCGTGCTTTCCGTAGTGCTGAACACCTGTGCGTTGCCCCTTTCAAAGTGAACCTTCAAACATGCCGTCCCTTCATCACACGGGCTAACCGCGTGTTGTAAGGATGAGCAAATGCGACGAATGTCAACGTTGCCGGGGCTGCATAAGTCAATGCTACAAAGTGGCATTATCATCTTTGTGCAGTAGCAAGGTTCTTGCAAATAAGGATCAAACAAGAGACATAAAGACATAGAGGACAGAGCGCAGCTGACATGGAGAGCGCATCGCGCCACTATCGCACTTTGGGTAAACATTACGGTCAGGCCACCTGTCCCAATTTTGCGCTCCCGTTTTGAAACCCCTTTCAGTCGGTACTTACGTGTAATGCTGTGGGAATTTCTGAGCCACTGTCCCCGGCGAAGACACGCAGATGAGCAGGATAGTTGGAATGGAAAGCAAGCAAAACATTCCGGATGACAGAGGGCAGAGCGCCATTTTCCATTAAAAATGCAAGAAACTGGTATAGAAATGTGACGGAGCCGCGTTTGTACTCTGTGGAAGGGGAAACGAAGGGTATAACCCAACTGCCTGTCTTTGTCGGTGGACGGCAAATGCTCCCGAAGATCAACTGCTGTGAAATCTCAAGCCCAAACCGACTGACTTGTCGATTGGCAGCCGGGGACGAGTCGATAGAAGACACACAGATGCACTGGCGCCGCTACCGCCACTGCTGCTGCTGTTGTGCCTTATTTGTCCGTACGCTCTCTCTCGCTCTCCCTCTATCTCCCTCCTGCTCACTCCCTCTTTTCTCTCCCTCTACCATGTAACAAACAGACCGCACGAAAACGACATATTCTAATATTCGTCCGCGACAGGCGGGGGCGCGCGTCAGGCCATTTCCCCACTGTCCCGAAGCCTATCTCTCCGTAATAACATTCACATTGGCCTGAATTGTGGTGGACAAATGGGAAACTTCTATGATGGCCATTATTATTGATCATACAAAGACCCTGCCGAAACACGTTTTCTTTTCCTTATTGCAGGAATTATGCAGTCTCAACACTATATATTAGACACAATAAAAGAGACAATAATTGCACTGTATGAATTTATTTTCAATTATTTTTTACTCCTTAATCAGAATGAATTGCTTGCTCTCATGTTAAACACACTTAAACTAATAAAAGAATGATGACAACTAGACAACTCAGACAGACAATTCCCTTCAAATATGACACAGTTTGGTTTCCTAATTCTTCAGTCAAACGCATAGCCATTTTGAAGCAGTGAAGCCGGCTTCTTTTAATTTAGGCCTATCTTTTAATTGTATCACATCTTAAGCTTGATTGGTGATATGTTCTTAGTGTTCATCAGTGTATGCATCCTGTAGCCTATAGGTGCATTTAAAGAAACCCAGATGAATGTGCCAGGAGGGGCAGAGCCAGAGTAGTTAGTGAAGAGCTCGCCCAATCAGATTGTGTTTTACAGACATGTCATGGCCTCCCACACCGAAAAGTCGTTGGCCTACTGACAGCCCATTGACGCTCCGCATTCAACCACCTTGTCTCAGTGTCCATTACCGATATCATCACCACATTACTCTACATCTCTCTTGCTCCTCTCTCTCTCTCTCTCTCTCTCTCTCTCTCTCTCTCTCTCTCTCTGTCTCTCTCTCTCTCACACACAGACACACGCACACAGACACAGACACACGCACACACACACACACACACACACACACACACACACACACACACACACCTTAGGATGTCCCACACTGACGTTATCTGAGGCAGTCATCTGCTGGCCGGGCGGCCGAGTCTCTGCTCTTGCTCGCCCGTGTGTTCAGGTGCCCTTGGCTGTGTATTGATCAGCAAGAGACGTGCAGATGCCGCCTGATACACACACACACAGACACTGGCACACACACACACACACACACACACACACACACACACACACACACACACACACACACACACACACACTGGCACTCTCTCTCACACATACACACACACACACACACACAATCATGTAAAAACATGGACATGCGCACACGCACGCACACACACACTCGCATGTACACACACACACATACAAATCACACACAAAAACATATGTGCTTACACTTACACACACACACACACACACACACACACACACACACACACACACACACACACACACACACACACACACACACACACACACACACACACACACACACACACACACACACACTTTTCTGTCTCAGACACAGAGTAAAACAACCACACCAAGGTCAAAGGACTCAATCATCACCTTTGTGTTAGTGTCGCCACTCCATGAAGCCCTCCCAGTCTGATTGCAGTGTTATTCAGCATGTCAGACACAAATTACATACTACAAGTATATTTATCTAACAGTGTATATCTTTATTTGGTTGTACACATCTGCAACCAGAAACAGTGCCCTGTAAAAAGGGAAACGATTGTCAAAACCTGTGGTAGTAGAGAGACTGCCATAAGACATCTTATTGAACACCAGTTGGAAATGAGCCTTTGGGCTACAATCTGGCACATTGACATACAGTATATGTACTGTATATGTATGCATGTATATATGTATATGTTCATTAATGTGCAATGTCCTTAGAAATAAAAGTAAAGTAAATGTTTTTGTCATATCCCCCATATCCCCCATATTTGCCAATCCTTTGAGGTGCCATGGGAGGCTATACACTGTGAATAAAATGTAGTTATTGTATTATACTCATTGTGATCTTTTTGTACCTCTCTGTAAAAAAAGAATCCATGGAACTTGGACATGATGGCTATACCCAGCGGTGGCCATTTACAATCAAAAGTCAGTCAGTGTTTTGAAATAAAATATCACTGTCAGTTGGACCCGGGGTGCCTGATGTGTTCGCACAGCCAATTTGCTCTGGCGAAAAAAGTTGCTCAACCAAAACCCGTCCTTACCTCAGAACATGACACCTGTCACAATCACTCCCGAGACGTGCGCTTACATCATAATGAATGGCCTGAATCTGTCAACAGAAGCCTGCTTGTAATTATGGTACACCGCTACCTAGTTAGCAACGGAGCACGGGAAGGCGTCCGAGAGAACGCGGCCGGGAGGAGACGCGAGCGGCGCTTCATGGCTCTTTAAGGTTATGCGTTACGAAGGCTGACAAGCCGCTTATAACTAGTGCTGGCAGCTGTCCAGCAGTCTTTACTGCAAAGGTACACAGTGATCATTGAGAAGGAAAGGCATCCCTGGAAGAATGGATGTAGTGTAGGTAGGGGGAGGGGAGGTATGGGGGTTACGAGGGTGTAGTAGACGGTGTCAAATCGATATGAGCTGCATGTCAAACTTAGCTACCAGGTCATTACAAGGGTCTGGGTTTGGTTTTGGATTATCTTACCAGCTTCATCCTCAGGTAGCTCATCTTGGCGAAGCAGCCCATCTCGACAGAGCAGCGACCAGCGCCGGGCTCATCACTTGAACCGGGCAGGGTTAATTAGCAGTTTAATCAGCATTTGATTAACCAGGCCTAAGGTGGCTGCTCTCCATTCTGATTAGCTACATCTTTCCAATCATTGATTGTGTCACTAATAAAAATGGAGCACCTTCCTCACCGTGTGTGTGTGTGTGTGTGTGTGTGTGTGTGTGTGTGTGTGTGTGTGTGTGTGTGTGTGTGTGTGTGTGTGTGTGTGAGTGTGTGTGTGTGTGTGTAGTGTGTGTGTGTGTGTGTGTGTGTGTGTGTGTGTGTGTGTGTGTGTGTGTGTGTGTGTGTGTGTTGACGCATCACAGCATCCTGCTGTTGGTCCATCCTGAAGACTGTGACATGATATTATCCAAAGATATGAGCCTGTAAACAGCACACTGCTATTCTCAATTATTTAGTTATCCAATATAGAGTTCATATAATCTATATATTTGATAGAATATACATAGTAAACATTAACAAGTTCTGTTGATATATAACTACCTATATGACTACCAATCATTGTGTTTCTGATTGGTTGGAACTTGCTTCTCCATATCGCACACTGTCATCCTTCTACATCAAGTCTAATTGGACACACTGAATAAATGGCTCCACAAAGGTCCTTGTGTATTTTATTGCATCTGATGCTGTTGTAGGCCTATAGTAGTGTTCCAACGTGTAGACATACAGTAAGCGGATAAAGTGATTGACATCATCGACTAAGATCCTTTAGCAATACAGCCTTAGTACTACTGAATACGGCAGAGTAATAGCTCCAACAGAGTTGCTCAGGCTGTTTGTCAACAGTGCATGAGAGAGTAGACAAAGAAGGACGGACAAGAGATAATGAGATAATTACTGGACAGACTGAAATAATTACTGATTTCTGACTGAACCCAGTGGTCCAGTCAATACTAAGGTAAAAATAAGAATGATTTAGCTACAGTACAGTTCCAAAATCGAGACTTGACATACTTTTCATGGACAAAATCTAATATCTAATATCACAACAGAATAAAGATCAAGGGTGATAGTTTTTGTACCAGCGAGTGATTCTTTGGCCACCGAGATGATAGATGACTGTCAGGCAGACGAGACAACCGTGCTTGTAATCACGCATGATTAGATGTAATTATCTGTCACCGTGATTTCGAGACATGCGCATGTTAATGTTGCCACCGCAGGGACTGAACGGGAGAACATGCATACGAGTTATTCATAATTGCCCAATTTATGGCCTCGACTCGTTAGATATGGTGCCGGCACTAGCCTCTCTACCGGAGATGGCAGAGAGGTAAACATGCATTCACATACGTAATTCCAACCACACTTCAGCACAATACAACACACACAGACACACAAACACACACACCGACACACACAGACACACACACACACACACACACACACACACACACACTCACTCTCTCTCTCACACACACACACACACACACACACACACACACACACACACACACACACACACAAACAAACACTACAACACACTAGAATACACACACAGGAAAAGAAGAAATATAACGTCTATTGAGATGCCAAGGCCCAGCCCACCCAAAAGGCCTGTGTGTCTACATTGCCACTATGATAGATGCTTGGATGGGGTGCAAGTTCTATTGCAAGGGTGACACCATGTTACAGAGTGGCTATCGACTGTGGCATGAGGTGCACTAAATGGAAAAAAATGTTTAAGCCTGAGCTGTTGATATCTATTTACTTGTTTTCAAGTCAACTCATGGCTGAGAGGAAATCCATTAATTTCGATTGGCAAAAAAGCGGCACACGTGGCTTATTGGTAACAGAGGTAGTCTTTAGCTCAGAGGGCAGCAGGTTCGAATCCCACCCATTCCCAAAGGAAGAAGATGTGTCCTTACACCTTCCCTCATGGTCTTGAGCAAAGCCACCCAACCACGCATTGCTTCAGGGACGGTAGCAAATACCCTGTAAACCGAACAGTGAGTCACTTTTGGCAAAAATGTCAGTTAAGTGTAATGTAGAAACATATTCCCCTTTGCACCATGTTTTCAAAGACGTCTCCCTTTTCTCAGCTCCGCAGTTTCCCTACATACAAGTAAATATATGTGGATGGTGGCATACAATTTTGCACATGCACCCAACAGAACACTTTAGTGGATTGTGTCTTTTCGATTCCTGCTGTAACAACAACAAAAATCAATAATATGTGATCATACCCACATCATTGCTTATTCTGAACGATCAGCCAAGCTTAAGGCCATGCCATATTCTAATGTTAATCACTGTTGTTAATTCCATTCTGCTTCATTAGTCCCCTTTCATTAGATATGAGGCGTCCATTTCTAAATCGATAAAGAGAGATGTGAAGTAACGGTCGCCCCTCTCTCCCTCCCTCTCCCTCTCTCTTCCCCTCTCTCTCTCTCCCTCCTGGTCCCCCCATGCTACTGTAGACGGATGCCCACCCCTCCGAGTGCTTCGGG
>NC_085870.1:32933859-32963859 GCF_034702125.1 Engraulis encrasicolus
ACTTATATTTTTGGGAGTGAGAGTCGGAAGAGAGCTTATCTGTGTAGCTGTACAGCTGTATCGACGTACCACGCAGCCTGTCCTGATTGGCAGAGGCCCTCATAAACAGCTAGCAACATGTTTCATTATTAAACGTCATGACCGCCATATACGTGGACATCTGGGCAAATACAAGCATTGATTTTCTGACTCCACACACCATACATTCTTGCAAAATATACAGGGGTTGTACAAAATAACTGAGACAACTGTCAATTTAGTGTCATTTAGTTCCTCTTGAGTTAATTCTGTGGGGTGTGGAGGTCCATCCTTCTTGGTTGTATGCAGACATTACCTTGGATACTCTGGCTCTTGATACATCACAAAGACTTGCTGTCTCTGTCAAAGATGCAACAGTTACACACGTACCAAGAATTTCTCCTTTATGAACTCTAACATGTCACCCATAATGCTGTGTGTATTGCAAAATTTTGAGCAAAATTATGCTCTCACCCTGCTAATTGAACCTTCGCACTTCACTTTATTGGTGAAATGTGCCATTAATGAAGATTGGCCAACAGGCTGGTCAACTTGAGCCATGAAACTTCCCACACTAAAATGACAGGTGTAATCAGTGCTCAGTTCAGCATCTGTAGATCCTCTGTGTGAACCTAGTAAAAGGATATGGTGAAAACCAGGGTAGCTAATCCCAGGGCAGCGGTCCTTCAGAGAATCTGCGCTGTGTGGAGAGGGCGTTGGTAGGGCAAGGTGCCTCATTCAGCTTGTTTGCTGTTGCACTGTGGCCCCACTTGGCACAGGCAGCAAAGGAGGCCACTGGGGCGGGAGCCCCATGCAGGATGTCTGGAGCATTGGGCAGGGTGTCTGGAGCATGTGCAGGGTGTCTGGAGCATGGTAAAGGTGTCTGGAGCATTGGGCAGGATGTCTGGAGCATTGGGCAGGGTGTTTGAGAGGACAGGAGGACCTGTGAAGGTGTACAAGCAGAAATACAAAGAGAGAGAGAGAAAGAGAAAGAAAAAGAGAAAGAGAGAGAGTGAGAGGAAGACACGCATACACACACACACGCATGCATGCGTGTGTGCGCACACACACACACAAACGCACACACACACACACACACACACACACGCACGCACACACACACACACACACACACACACACACGCACACACACATAAATACAGTAAAGAAATGCTCAATACACTTAAAACACAAATACAAATACAAACACCCCAGCCCACCTCCCGCTGCATCCAAAACCACACAGGATAAATTTTGGCCCTCATTCTGTGAGTCTGTTGGCAGATGTTTTTACTCAGAGCCAACAAAGTGCCAACAGCCGAGTTCAAACTGTGAAATGTGCCTGTTCTATGGTGATTGTGTGTGTGTGTGTGTGTGCGTGCGTGCGTGCGTGCGTGCGTGCGTGCGTGCGTGCGTGCGTGCGTGCGTGCGTGCGTGCGTGCGTGCATGCGTGCGTGCGTGCGTGCATGCGTGTGTGCATGCGTGTGTTTGTGCGCGCGTACGTGTGTGTGTGTGTGTGTGTGTGTGTGTGTGTGTGTGTGTGTGTGTGTGTGTGTGTGTGTGTGTGTGTGTGTGTGTGTGTGTGTGTGTGTGTGTGTGTGCAGAGTGAGAGGCATAGTTGCCACAGCTCCAGGTCTCCGCCCCGTCGTCACATTAAACAGCATCTTAATCAGCATAGAGCCATTGATAAAGTCCTAATGAGGGAATTAAAAGATAAGGCCATGGCAAGAAGTTCCACACTCACATTCACACACATACACAGCATGTCTGTATCTCTCTGTGGCAGTGCAGTGTGTGCGTGTGTGCGTGTGTGCGTGCGTGCGTGCGTGCGTGTGTGTGTGTGTGTGTGTGCGTGTGTGCGTGCGTGCGTGCGTGCGTGTGTGTGTGTGTGTGTGTGAGTACTTCCTTCAAGGAATTGACACCCATCAGAGCTGTTATGTGCACTAACAGGCTGGCATTGGCGTCTTGGTCTGAGTGACAGTATTGAGAAGGTTACTTTTACAGTTTTTCTTGATTGCTTTGACACAGTTGTCACTCCAAAAAGCACATTTTCATACCAGTTCACGCAACGGGCTAACCAGTTAAACCGATTCTCCAAACACAACATTTTTGTTTGCAAAAGGCTACTACGTTTCCAAAATATTTAACATATGCAATAAAAGCAAACTCTGTCTTCAGTCCAATACACAATGCATAGCAGTGTATGAACACTCCCAGTCAGTCATTGCACAATGGTCGTAAAAATCCAAAACACGGCTATCATGTTGACACAATTTGCCGTTATTTAACACTGTTGTCAATTACATAACTTTCAAGCCAGTTCCATTGTTGTTTCTTTTACTTAGCCACTGACTCTGCTTGATCTACTGACTGAGAGATAGCTGGCCCAGTAAATGCTTTGCATAAAGATTTGAGTTGTGTGTCTTTTCTTATGTAAAATTGTCAGTAGGCTAGGTAGTGGGTCCGTGTAACAATAATGTCTTATTGCAAAGAATTGGATTGAAAATCAGAATGCTTTGATGTAGTTTTTGTTTTGTTTTTGTTTGTTTGTTTGTTTTCCTTTTTTTTTACAACTGTAATCAAAAATGTACTAATGGCTGATAACGGTATTACAGAAAATATGTGTAAAGTAAAATATGATGTTGCAGTACGAGAATGCTCTTACAACAAATTTGCAAAAGAACTCCATGCCAAGAACAAACAAGAAGACACTGTGTATAAAGACTGATTGCTAGATTAAGATTTTTGATAAGGAGTGTCAAATAGGTGCTCTTGTGTGTTCACACAACTGATGGTAGTTTCTAAAAGTCAGGAGTAGATTTTGTCTGTATGGCTATCAGAGCTTAAACAATGAAATGTGCACTACTTAAATGGCACATGCGTTAACTGTTTAGCAAAAACTGTGTTATATGAATGGGAAATATGTCAAGTGAACAAGAATGTGTTCACACATATGCACAACGTGTCTTTTGCTTTGCTGAAATAGTGATCATGACGACTTTGTGTGAGTCAGTTTGAAAAATTGTTTCAAAACGATCAAGAAAAACTGTAATACCCAGTTAGTAGCGGTGTTGAGAAGGTTACTTTTAAACAGAGTTTGCCTTGCGCTACCAGATTTCCACCATCACTTTCCTCTAGCGGTCTAGTCTACTGTAGTGCCATTGGAATTTCCAAATTAAATGCTCAACCTTTTACACTTACAAAAAAGTTCTTATTGCATGTTCTGTATGGGTTTCTGGCAATGTATTGAATTGCCAAAATCAGAGAGGGCAGCCCAACATGTGAAACAATAGTTAATGCTTGATAATCCATAATCGCTTTTTAACATACTAACTAAGGTGGTGGTTTTGATTGATAGTAATAGTAGTGTGGTACAATGGTTCCACATTGTTTGAATTCTGAATACGCAACTCCTGTAAATGTTTTCTGTAATCCATAGTCAGTAATTTGTAATCTGAATATGCACATACATACAGTATATGTCATAACACAGCAGAAAGACACCTTAGACAGTTGTTTGCACAAAACAAATGTTGAAATAACTAAGCTGGAGTGTGTGCTCCAGTGTCTAGCCTCAAGTGCTATTTGTCCCACTGTGATGCACCTGCAAGATGAGGGATGATGCGTAGAGCCCCAGTCGACCTATAGGAGCACACCTGTCTGAAGCAGAAGAGTGCCAAGTGCAGCATTATTCAATTATTACAAAACATACACACAAACACCATTATCTGCAGAGTATAAACCGTTATGCAGATAAATTATCTTTTAGTTTTGTACTCGAGCACACACATTCACACTTCCTCTTAGCTCTGTCATCCTAATTTATTAACCACTAATGGGTAATGAATATGGGCGCGATAATTGTACTGTGAGGTGCTTATTTGGTTGTTAGTTTTGTTAAAGAGGATAATTTCTCACCGATGGGGAAATGGCGAGGGATGCTGGAGAGATAGAGAGAGAGAGAGGGAGAGAGAGGGGGGGGGGAGTGAAATAAAGACTTGATAAATGATAGAGAGCGCCCAGAAGACACGCCTCGGAAATGTCAGACAAATGCATAGCCTATAAAACTTCCACAGTTCTAGGTTTTAAATTGTCTCCAATGAGGGATGTGCCGTGGAGTAGTAGCCTAATAGTACATGAATATTCTTGTCACTTTACCGCTATGATTGTCATCTTTGGCTCAGATGAGCATGGATTAGATATAATGCTAAAACGATATGGAAGAATAATGCTTTGCCCCATTTTAAACCATCAAATCTTACATTCTGTTGCTGTTTTACCTAACTTGAGAAACTTCTGTTGTGTGTAGTTCAGTTTCACACACACACACACACACACACACACACACACACACACACACACACACACACACACACACACACACACACACACACACACACACACACACACACACACACACACACACACATACACACACACACACACTCATTTCAACCAGTTTGCACCTTCATTCCCTGCAGGTTTGCATTCAGAATACTGGTGGCAACCATATCATTTAACATAATACGCGCCTTACCTCCAGTAGGACGCTGTAATTGTCATTGAAATGTAACTACTATAGCACTACACTACTATGACACAGGCCCTTTAGTAATGCACCACGACTTGGTCATTACCATACTGGTAATAACAAATGTATAAAGCCGCATCTTTAAGGGGTTTTTAATGTTGACTCACTCACATCCATTACACCCGTAGCACATGACCTGGCTTGAGTTTGATGTAATGTCTTACGATGCGTATCTGTTACTATAAAGTTTACACACTATGCTGAAATGTATAATACAAGTGTCAGTGATCCACCGATTAAGCAGACAGTAGCTGTCCATGGTGCTGAAACCTCACACCATCTGGCATAGACCAAATGCAAAATCAGTTATAATTCATTCAACACCCAGCGGGCCCAAAAAGTGAGCAATATTTTGTCTTCTGGAAGTGCCAGGGTTGTTTTTATTTAATTTAAATGACAAATGTTGCTAGACTGCTAACCTGTATCAGAATATGACCAGATCAGTTAACACTTTCATGCAGAGCCTCTGTAATTACCCTTTTGCCACCAACACAACAATGACCATGTCATAATCTGCTATTTAAGACTCTAGCTTTTTTTTCAGCAAATAGTGAATGATCTCTGGTGAGCCCATCTGCCTGAAAGGGTTAACATTATTAGTTTTCTTATGCCATTGAAGGAAAAAAATGTTTGATGTAATCAAAATCATAAGCATGCATTCAAAACTGTCAAATTTCGTGCAGATACTCTTGAAGGGATTTACGTCTGTCTACTGTACACTGTGATCAAAAGAGGAGCATATTTTGGACTGGTCACAGTGGTGGCCACAGGGGAAATACATACAGTACAGTTACACCCTTACATGCAGCATGTATGACCTGCCTGAGTACATGGCCTGCCTTACACGTTCTGTTACTATTAAGTATGCTCTGTTATGACACAACATGCTCAAAGTTGAAATAAAAGTTGAGGTGATTCACCAATCACAGCGGCATGAATGCGAGAGAGTTCAGTGATCCCTGGTATGGGTGGCTGTCCATGGTTCTGAAAGCTCACACCACACGTACTGCTTTCAGGCCGACCAGGGCTGTGACCAGGGCTGTTCCCAAAAACTCTTAAGTAGTGCTTAGGCCTAAGAGTTAGTAAGTAGAGCTTTAGTATGAGGTGCTCCCTTGGCAATATATTAGAAATAGGTCTCACATCATCACTAAAAGTTTATACATACACTATTACCTCTCAAGTGCCCATTGCATAAGCATTTTATTTGCTTGTGAGAGAAAAAGATACTGTATATAGGCCTATACAATTATTGTATGTATAAATGTTAAGTGATGTGCTATATTTGCTCAATTCAAAATTCAATAAAATTCAAATTTTATTATGTAAAAAAATGAAACTGAGCTGAACTTGTAAGGCAGTGAATATGTTAGTCAGTATATACGTGTGAATACACTTGCAAATAAGGATCAACTTTACTAATACTGATACAACATTTCTATGCCCAATTTTCACTATTAGACCGAAGTCAAACAGTCTAATAGAAAGGTGCGTGGCCTGAACATTCATGTATCCGGTCACATTCTTTTACAGACAGTGATGCCTGTGTGATTTGCCCAATCAATACAAGCTGTTTAAAGTGTGATTCTAAATCATAGGCTTACACTGTGCATTTATGCCTATTATCATACAATTTGTTATATTTTTGGGGCTGCAGCTTAAGGACTTCGTTTGTTCTGCTGTGCACCAACACAGAGAGAAAGTGACGATTTCTCATTTCCAAGTACCAGTGATGGTAATGGTATGGCAGCAAATGAAATAATGTTTTTCTTTTCTCATCACTGTAATTAGTTCTGATTTCCTCATTGCACAGTTGGGTTTAGAAAAGTCTCTTTCCTCACGTGCCAAACACTTTTTAATCAGCTCCCGCGGCTATTGACTGACACACACACACGCATGCATGCACACAAATGTGTTCACACACACACGCACATGCACACGCACACGCACACACACACACACACATACACACACACTCATGCACACACACACACGAGCACGCACGCACACACACACACGAGCACGCACGCACGCACGCACGCATGCACACACACACACACACACACACACACACACACACACACACACACACACACACACACACACACACACACACACACACACACACACACACGCACACACACACGCACACGCGCACACACACACACACACACACACACAAGCTGGAGGAAATTATTCGTTTTAAAAAGAGTGAGTGCTCAAGTGGTTTAGAATATGTGTCTGCACTGATGAGGCCCAGCACCAAGAGACCGTCCTGTCTCCTTCAAGTAACCTGAGAGAACGACCTTCACTCACCTTCACCACATACACATGACTAATCAACACGAAACAAGATGATTTTTTCGTTAATATCAACAAAATGTTATTGGGATAGCTTGCCCACAGAGACTTTGTTATCATTCATTATTAATAAATGAAATTAATTATTATATTATTAATCATGCTCACTGATTGTCCCACCTCACCTTCATCAAATCCGACCCCTCACCCGAAACTCACCGAGACCCAGGGTTTCAATGGTTTATTGAAGCATCTCTAGATTGTCAACAGAGGTACAAACCTGACAGCCAAATGAAGGGTTAAGGAATGTTTGGTTTGATAATTCAGGATAGCATTCCAAAAAGCAGATGATATATTTATACGATAGCTCTATTATGTTTGTGACTAGCTGTCAAGGACGTAGTGAGAGCGCTTGCACTGCTCAGTTTATCATGACATATTTGTATGAATTATTTGGACATGTACAATATTGTTTCATTGTTGTCATTTATATTTAGTGTGAAGTGGTTAACATTGCATACATAGACTACTTTATTCGGTCACACATCAGTTAATGTATATAGTATATAGTTTAATAAAGTACACTATGTAAAAGGATAACTTTATGTTCTTTTCCAACTGGGTAAGGGGGGCTAGGCTGCAGCCATATTTAAGCCAGTGGTGTAGTCTACGTAGAACGCGGGTATACGGAGTATACCCACTTCTAAATTTCAGGGATTTCAGTATACCCACTTAAAATTGATTGATCCATTGTTTTGAATAGCACAAATATATACAGTATACCCACTTCAAAAAATGCTCAAATATACAGTATACCCACCATAAAAAAGTAGACTACACCACTGATTTAGCCTGTGTATTCATCCAGCCCTGCCCATTGCCCCTGCTGGCTTTATGATCCTTGTGCTATCTGTAGCAGCAGTCCAGGAGGATGTTGCTTGTCCTTGTCTAGTTTTGTCCTTTTGGCCTGTCGTCGCCCTCGTCTAATTTGTCATTCACAGGGGAGCCTGGCGCGCCGCAGGAAGCCATTCAACTCCACTGAGTCAAAGATCATCAGGGTTCACCCTTCACTGATTTCTCATCTACTGGGCTGCCTCATCAATGCACTCACACAAAGAGGCGCAGGCAAACCTCAGTCACATCCTCGATCTGTCTCTTTGCAAAAGCACAAAGGTAAACGTTTCTTTTTTTTTCTACTTGGAATACCTGCGTTGCATTTTATTAACCCCTTAGCCCAGAGCCTGTGCTATGTAACCTTACTGTCACCAACATTGTAATGGTTATGTCTTGATCTGTTACTTAACCCATTGATGCCTGATGTTGCGTTGCGCAACATTGGCCCTGGCGCCTGGAGCTGCATTACGCAATATTCAGACCCATGAGATTTGAGACAACTTTATTAAAAATCCCTGTTTGTTTGAGACAAATTAACACATTCTAATAAAAGATGAGGGTCTTGGCGTTTAAATGCAACTTAGTGCATATTTTTATGTGCTTCAGAAGCTGAGACATTTAGGTTTTTATAGACTATGAGCAGCTTTTCTTAAAAATGGCTCAGGCATTCAGCACCCTTTTTTGCAGGTGCCTTAGCCGTCAATGGGTTAAGGCTCTCGGTAATGACGTAGAAATATTGTTATGATGTAGTTGAGTCTTTTCAGCAAAAAGTGAATAGACCCACCGCCGACCCCATCTGCACTAAGAGGCTACAACACATTCCTCAAGTGAATATACCTATACAGATGGATGCAATGAAGTGATATGTTTATGTTTGTGCAATATGTATTGTGTATATGTGTATGTTGCTGGACACCATTTCCTTTGGTACTAGTATGAGTGTCTCTAGAGTCACAGCTGTATGTGTGAAAATGTGTTCTCTTCTGCTGACACCTTGAGTGAGTGACTAAAACTCATCAACATTGTCATACTAAAGTTTGTGTTCAACTTCAACTCCTCTGCTCCTCAGCTGTTCCGGGCACAACGCTTTTTTATTTAACACACAGACGCTGAGTCCCACGGTCCACCCTCTATATCAACAAGTAAGACATAGAGAGCAGCGCGCGGCACTAAAGATACAGCGTGACACCAGCGCTAAATAAAACTGAGAGATTCACCCACCCGTCCGGCACCAGTGCACTTAGTTTATGGCAGAGGGGGTGGGAGTGCGACGAGGCTGGGGCCGGGACCGCTATCTCAAAGAGGAAACAGCTGAGCCTGCGGATCCAGCCGGCGGATGATGCACAACCACACACACACACACACACACACACACACACACACACACACACACACACACACACACACACACACACACACACACACACACACACACACACACACACACAGAGCGGATGATGTATGAGCGTGGCTCACACCAACTCTTTTCTCAACCACAAGCTGCTCTTTTTTTACACTCACCCAGAATAACTGCTCAGAACAAGAGTCCACAAAACACAACAGAACAGAACAGAACAGGGCAGAAGCTTGTGACTGCTGTTCTGTAGCTGAATAATATGCACGCTTTCGTTCCAAACCCAGCGGCAAGACTACAGCCCAATACACTCAGAAGAAGAGCTTCCTCCTACACCCCACCTACTTAACACAAAGACTTAAAGTTCATGACTTTGTGCGTGCGTGCTTGCGTGAATGGGTGTGTACATGCTTGTGCTGTGTTCTTTTTTCATATATTTTTCATAGCATGTCACTGTGATTCTCAGAACATTCCACATACTGTAGCCACTTAAATGCTTAACAGGACAGTCTGAGAAAAAACTTCCTTGTTCTCATTTTATTTTTTAAAAACTTTCCTCTTTTCAAGTGCATATTATTCAGCAACAGAACAGCAATCAGTAGCTTCTGCCCTGTTCTGTTCTCAGCTAACAGATCCCAGTTGGGCGCGAGACAGACTTGACTTGGCTCAGCTAGGCTCTGCTCTGCCCTGTACTGCTTCACTATGTGAGGAGATTCGCAACAGAAGTCTGTTCAATGGTACTTAGAGAGTCAAATTTAACAGTAATAGTGTTGAATTCACACTTCCCAATTCACAATTCACAATTCACACAAATGTACTGAGTTCACAGGAGTACAGGCCAGACCTGATGTCATTCTGTGGACCCTGCTATCTTCATCCTTTGTTAATGGGCTAGTCAAAATGGGTCCAAGGGTGTAAGAGTGCAAAACTAAGTCTAGAATTCTTTGTTGTGTACTGTGTGTGTGTGTGTGTGTGTGTGTGTGTGTGTGTGTGTGTGTGTGTGTGTGTGTGTGTGTGTGTGTGTGTGTGTGTGTGTGTGTGTGTGTGTGTGTGTGTGTGTGTGTGTGTGTGTGTGTGCGTCCGCACGTGCGCATGCGTGCATGCGTGTGTGTGTGTGTGTTTGCAGGGTGAGACGGAGGGAGAGAAACAGGTGTATTAGTAAGAAGAATATACAAGGAGTCTTGCCAGCTTTTCCCCTCCCAAATAAACTTGTAGTCTCAGCAGTGTCATGCTCTACCAGGCTGCACCTCTCCTCTCCCCTGCTCAGGGCTGTACACACACACACACACACACACACACACACACACACACACACACACACACACACACACACACACACACACACACACACACACACACACACACACACACACACACACACACACACACACACACACACCTACTACAGCCATCTCTCTCTCTCTCTCTCTCTCTCTCTCTCTCTCTCTCTCTCTCTCTCTCTCTCTCTCTCTCTCTCTCTCTCTGCTTTGGGGAGAGATTCCTGCAGCCAGCAGATGCTCCCCAGCTCTCCCAGGGGGGCGTGGGGCACACATGCTCCCAGTGCCTGAGCTGGTCACATTAGCCACACCATGTGCACTTCAGCTGGCTGCTGCGTGCCAGAGAGGGAGGGAGAGAGGGAGGGAGAGAGGGAGGGAGAGGTGGATGGAGAGAGTGAGGGAGAGAGGAAGGGAGGGAATAGAGGTGGAAGAGGGTCATCCAGTAATATGGTGTGTTATGCTGTAGGCCTATATTATATGATATTATATGATATTATATGATATTATATGATATTATATGATATCACGTTATATGATATCACATTATATTATATTATGTTATGTTGTATTATATTATATTATATTATATTATATTATATTATATTATATTATATTATATTATATTATATTATATTATATTATATTATATTGTATTTACTAGTGCTGTCAAAATTATCTTGTTATCATGTTAACGCAACTCAGTTTTTTTCATAAACTGGCCAACCACTTTATAATACACAAAATGTATATTATATTATATTATATTATATTATATTACATTACATTACATTACATTACGTTACGTTACATTATATTATATTATATTATATTATATTATATTATATTATATTATATTATATTATATTATATTATATTATAATACTGTATATTATATTAGCCTGTATTATAATATTACAGAGTCTACTGCTTCCTAGTGATTCTGATTTTCTTCGACCTTTGATTTCTTCCCACATTATATTGATTTTGAAGCTGATGATATCCATGTTGGGTGACAGGTAGAAATGGCCATTGACAGCTGTCAATCACAGCACGCATCGCACTGCATCGCTGCTGTCACTCGATTAATCGCCAATTGGTTTTTGACGGTGGATCAAAAAAAGCAAAAAACAAACAAACAAGAAAACAACTCCATGCATCAGTTACTGCGGTGACAGCGCTGGCTGCTCCATTTGACCTATTTCATCATTTCTGAACGGAGGCATTAGACTCCAGGGGATGGTTGACTTCCGTTCTCACCAATCGACCTGAGTCATGGGCCGGTGCTGCTTAGCGACTCGCCACTGATGCAGATTGATATATGTCATGTAGGAGCAGATACAAAAGAGCAATGAGTCACACACACGAAAAAACAAATGTAATGTATGAATGCACACTGTCTCACTCTGTCTCTGTCTCTCATGCACAGAGAGAGAGAGAGAGAGAGAGAGAGAGAGAGAGAGAGAGAGAGAGAGAGAGAGAGAGAGAGAGAGAGGGAGAGAGAGAGAGAGAGAGAACAAGCAATATCAATACAAACACATACCGTATACAAACACACACTCTCTTCATTTCTATCACCTATAAAAACTATGATCTGTGGTTGGTATTGGTAATAGTTCTACCGGCTCTCGATAGTGTAAAGAGTGCCCCCTTATGGTGGCAAATAGACTGCGTTTGTCAGATGTGAGCGTGTCTGTGCATCTCAGTGCCCAGTGCAGAGGGCTGCAGGTGAGACGGTCAGGGTAAATACCTGCACAACATTTGCAGTGTTAATTCAACTACTAATAACTCATAACTACTAATGACATTGTAGAGTTGCACAAAAGTTTTTTTTATTGTATTGTAGGCATGTGCACTAGTTGTATTGCAGTTTTGTATAAATATATGACAATGAAGGCTTTTTTATTCTATTCTATTCTATTCTATTCTGTTCTGTTCTATTCTATTCTATTCTATTCTATTCTATTCTATTCTATTCTATTCTATTCAAATTGATTATGCAGTTTATAGAAGTTATTATTCTCATAAACTATTCTAACATAGCAAAGTTTTACTTATTTTCCCCTTTCAAACTTTTTGCCAGGAATGACAGTCTCATTTATCCCAACCTTACATAACAACCATTAATATCCATTTAATACTTCTATATTTACACCACGCACACACACACACACACACACACACACACACACACACACACACACACACACACACACACACACACACACACACACACACACACACACACACACACACACACACACACACACACACACACACACACACACACACACACACACACGTACACTTTTTTTTAAAATGACGCTAAATGCAATGTCCTATGATGACGAGGCAAATAGACTATATCCTCACTGCCTGGGTATTATTGAAACACCTTTTTTGCTGAGATTACCGGTCCAGGTTCTTGGATGACTCACCAGGCTCTGCAGCACCCTTGAATTTGGAGATTTGCCGTCTTGTCCTTCCTTTTCTGCAAATCCTTTCAAGCTTGCTCAGTCCATTTCGATGCAAGCTGTCAGCGCACAGCCCATTTTCAAGACGTTCCACAGATGTTCAGGTCAGAGCTTTGGCAAGGCCATTCAAGAACATTCCCCGGGTTTTTACCTCCGCTAGTCTAAGGCTAGCCAGATGGTGCTACAGGGCCCTGTGCCGTTAAAGCCAGCTGGAGAAATCTGGTAGTTGTCTTTTTTATTCCCTCCTGGAGACTCATGGGATTGGAGACTTAGCTGAATAACCCTACTCTTCTCTTCTGCCCACCTGGCTGCACATATCCTCCCAACCCACTGCTCTACACAGTTGCAAGTTCAAGATCTGGGCAACGCTTCAAGAAAACACACTGTAAAACCCTGTGAAGACTAGCTGATATCACTGAGAATTAGAGATCCTGAGCATTGGGACAGGTTCCAAGCGCAGATATCGCTCTCTGTCCCTATTTCTCCCCCTCTCTCTCTCTCTCTCTCTCTCTCTCTCTCTCTCTCTCTCTCTCTCTCTCTCTCTCTCTGCTGTATTTAGCTCCATTCCATTGTGGTCAGACGCCACAACCTGTAGAACATGCTGAGTGCAGCCTGTTTTCAGGCTCAATTAGTGATTGGGTAAAGCCAGATCTAATAGTGTTAAACTTCAGCAATCTGCACCTGCAGCTACAAAATGTTTATGCCTCAAATACAGTGCAAGCCTTCTGTATCTGATGAACTGTAGAACGAGCGAAGTCGGGATTAATCCAACTAGGACCCAGGCACATGGGGCCACGTCTCAAGGGGCCATGCAGGAAAATCTGCATCACCCCAGCTGAATCACCCCATCTCCATCACTATATCCTCATAATGTACAGTTTCACCAGTAGGACGCTTCACTATTGACTGACAACACTTTACTACCATAGTACCACTCTATACATGACTGCATGACATGACACAGAGTCCTAAGTAACATATGACGACTTGGTGATTGCCATTTTTGGTAACAAAAACATAACAGGGGTCTTGTCATAACACATTAACCAAGTGGCCTTGCATACCAAGAAGCAAACTGTCAGTCAGATAAAGGGTCCATGAGAAATTAATAGCCTCCACCCTCTCTCTCTCTTCTGAAGCCAAAGCATTTTTGCCCAGGCACACTTAAGTCATTATTCCATCCCTGAGTACAGCAGTGGTTGACAAGGCTAAAATACAGTATCTTTGCATTAAATAAATGTGTTCTGCCGTGCTACAAGGTTAGCTCAATTCTTTAGGAAAGTCCTGTCATCATTTAAAACTGTCCCAGTATAATAATAATTACGCTACATAGACTTGCTTCAATGTTCTTGGCCACAGGTCAGCTTGACAAATAGCCTAGTCACAAACTATGAATCAAGCGAAAGGGAGTTTTTCCTCACCCCTGATGCCACCAGGGGCCGCACCTGAGCGCCCAATCTCTGTGTGACTATCTATGACTTATGATAGGCCCAGCCACTATGGACCTTACACATCTAAGAATCCTGGTCCTAACCTACGTTGACCTTATGACTCTACATTCTCTGTCTATCTCTTCTTCCTCTGCCTTCCTGCTTTTTCTGCCTCTCCTCTATACCTCTCCATTTAAATCTATCTCTCCTCTCCTTTTAAATCTATCTCTAACAATGTTTTTTCCCATTTGTTAAGCACTTTGAGTTACATGCCTTGTATGACACAGTGCTATACAAATACAATTATTATAGTTCTTCTCAGAAATGGTGGACTCGCTAGATACACTTTTTCTGATGATTCTGTTCTAACATCCTGTAGCTTCCGGCTCATTCGTGCTGTAATTTTCTGAGAAAGACGAAGGAGGCAAAGGAAAACTACATAGCTCCTAATGTTCAGTGCAATTACTAGTCCCAGCTTGACTTCAGGTCAGGTAGTTCCAAGAAAAAAAAATGAAATCGGTCTCTCAAATCTCAGGGGCAGCACAAAACATGTCAAGTGGCCTAATTCCAAACTAGGTGAATCTTAGGGTCCATCTAAGGGTCCATTGTACAGCTCAATCTTTTTGTCACAGCTTTTTGCCACCGAATGGCATTTCTAGCATAGCTGGTTTTCCTTTCCAATGGTTAAAAGCACCATTCTGTGCAGGTAAAAAAGGAAGTAAACGGTTCGGACTATACACTTACGAGACACTTTGACGTCACCATTTTCATTTTGTATTTCTGATGTCATTCTTTCCTTTTTGTTCATTTTCTAAATCAGTTTCTGAAGCTGGATATCAATGGCACAAACATTCCCCTTCTTTTGTTTAAAATGTATAGATTTTCTCTCTTTCTTTGCCCTTTTTCATGTTACATAACAGCACATTGTTAATGGTAATGTATAAACAATTTACAACATAGTTGCTCATGATTTGATGTAAGACTGTTTTTACATTGATTCGTTTATTGACATGTGACATCAAAAATGTAAAACAATTAGGCCTACATTTCTTAAAAAGAGCACAACTATGTAAGTAGGTTCTCCAAGGCTGTGTTTTAACTCCGATGCAGATCGTCAGCGGTCAGACCTAATGCCTCTATGTATCATGTCAGCTCATTTCAGCAACAGAAATGGAATCTACCAGACAAGTTAAAGAAACATCTCAATGAACTCTCAACTCTAAACTAATGAAATGGCATGCCTCTTTTTACAACAAATGGACAGGAAACCCGCTTATGATATGACATAATATAAATGTCAAGATCTCTGACGGATACTCCAGGTTTTTGTATGCAGAAACACAAATATTCGCCTACACTTCGTGTCTTGCGCTCATGGATACTCATCAGTTTTCTACACAACTGACTGTGTTTTGTCCTTCTCTGGATATTTGTAGAGAAAACACAATCCATTAACGATACCCCATATAACATCCACGTCAGTGAGACTGGCGCTAACCACATAGCAGTTCAAATAGCAAATAGCATTTCTCTGCCGTTTTACTAGCATAGCATTAATTACAATGTGCCTTCCAACCATTGCCCATTACAGTAACACACAGAGTTCAAATGCATGTGCTCACACACCAGGCCATCAAATGTACATGCCTTTCAGATAACAGACCAAAAAACCAATACAGCCATTCTAAACACACACTCACAAGCCTCCATCTGGGAAATGAGATGCTTGAAAGCCAGTAGAAGTGTAAGGCATAAACAAACACAACACTTGGAGGGTTATTGTATGTGCCGTTTGTAGCCCAAGTAAGTGCCTACACTACAGTGCTCTAAAGTCAGTGTGTGTGTGTGTGTGTGTGTGTGTGTGTGTGTGTGTGTGTGTGTGTGTGTGTGTGTGTGTGTGTGTGTGTGTGTGTGTGTGTGTGTGTGTGTGTGCGCGGGTGCGCATGTGTGTAGGCCCTACATGTAATCATGGTTTCATACACACACACACACACACACACACATACACACACACACACACACACACACACACACACACACACACGCACGCACGCACGCACGCACGCACACACACACACACACACACACACACACACACACACACACAAACACACACACACACACACACACACACACACACACACACACACACACACACACACAGACACTACACACTCACACATGAAGAAGCATTCACAAAACATAGTCGCTCCGCGTGTGCACAAGGAAAATGACATCTTCAACAATACGCCTCAATCCTCTCCCTCTGAAGCTCTCCCCATGCCCATGTCGCCTGGGTACTGAAAGCCCGGATTTGACACCCTTTGATGCGCATCGAGATAAGCATTCAGACAGGAGGGAGGAAACACAGGCACAAATGCAAGGCAGAGGGAGCTTGTTTAACTGAGCCTCTTTGATTGGCGAGCAAAACCAGCCAACCACAATCTCAGCACTGCCAATCGCCTCGTTCTGATTGGGCGACCTGATAACGACGGATGGGGGAAATGCGTGTTTGCCACAGGAAAGGAAATAATTACAGCGAGGCAAAGGAGCACCATTTCAAATCCAAATCTCTGGCGAGATGCGGAGATAAAAGGCGTTATCTAACGAGAATAATATTCGCTCGCATGAGTCACACCAGAGAGAATATTGAGGAATTAGCCTACTGAGTATTTTCACTCAGACATGTGACTCTAAGAACAGCCCTGGCATTTAGGCTACCATACGCACACACACACACACACACACACACACACACACACACACACACACACACACACACACACACACACACACACACACACACACACACACACACACACACACACACACACACACACACACACACACACACACACACACACACACACACACACACCTCCATGAGCACAGTGCAAACACACCTTTTATCTTTATGCAAAGAACATCCAAATAAACTCCCGATAAGCAAACATCTGTGCGATTAGCCTGTGATCATCTCTCTCCCTCTGATCTGTTTGCTCTGCTCTTCTGAGACTCTGGCTCCGGGGAGAACCTGGGATTTTGCCTTGACTTTAGGTGAAACACAGGCTCATGACTATTCAGGAAAAAAATAGAATAGAATTCATTGTCATAGTCACAAGCTTAACACGTGCTAGACAGAAATAAAGACACCACCACCTTAAAGGGACACTGTGTGAGATTTTTAGTTGTTTATTTCCAGAATCCATGCTGCTCATTCACTAATGTTACCTTTTTCATGAATACTTACCACCACCATCAAATTCTAAGTATTCATTATGACTGGAAAAATGGCACTTTTCATACATGAAAAGGGGGATTTTCTCCATGGTCCGCCATTTTGAATTTCCAAAATTAGCTATTTTTAGTTGCAAAAATGACTCTACTTGAACCATACTAGAAAAAAATTGTTTATTACTCAGTAAACTGTCATGTAAAGATCAAATTTGGCAATAGGCAGCCCAGTTTCAATGAGCAGCATAGTTGCAGTACCTTTTTTGACCATTTCCTGCACAGTGTCCCTTTAACAACACGAGAGAGGTAACACCACTACACATCAACAACTGCCGTATGTCTATACAGTACACAAAACACATCACAACAAAGTACAAATGACTATGGTGACTATGGTTCAATCATGGTTTGATTGCAAATATTAACCGTGGTTTTACTCTGAAAACTAACCATGGCTTCACCACGATTTATAGTTATTCATTAAATTACACTCAGCCGACGCTTTTTTATCTTACGCGCGCATTGGTGACAGTCCTTGGAGCAATGTGGAGTCAGGTGCCTTGCCCAAGGTCAGCCATGGATGGAGGTGTTGGAAAGGTATGGCTGGGATATGATCCTGCAACTCTGTGATCTTCAGTCCAACTCCCTAACATTACACCACAGCTGCACACAAGTTTCCATGGGGGTTTTTTGGTAACCACAAAACCCACAATTAACCATGGTTTTTTGAACATGGTTTGTGGCTATGGTTAAAACATGGTTTGTGGCTTTGGATAAGCCATAGCAATACTATGGTTGGTTTAGAATACTTAGAGTGACCATGACATACCAAGGTAAAACCATGGTTACTACAGTAAAACCATGGTCGTTTTTCGAAAGGGATATTGGCCCCCACTGGCCTTGACTTTACGTAGGTGAAACACAAAATCATCATGACTATTTAAAAAGTGAAGGCAACCTTCACTACTCTCATACACGCCTGTACATACTTCCATCATACTTTGACTGAATCAGTTCCAGCTTCACACTCTACCACTGTTGTCTTGTCCCAAAGTTTGACGTCCACGTCTGTGGCATTATCAAGACAAGTTCCATTCACTGATACTCAAACCATTCACCAAGCTGACAATAAACACCAAGCTGGTTCAATACACGTAGAACACATATCCACACACCGCACACAGCATCAGTGGACAACAAAGACAACAACATCACTTCTGAAGACAAAAAAGCACTCATAGACATTTGTGTCCTTCACTCTTTTCTTTTGAAGAGGACTAGTTAAGACTCATCCAAGCCCCCATCCCCACACCCCATCCCCTGAGCGCACCTCTCATCATTCCTGCACTGGCGCCATGTGTCCGCGGTAATGGTGAAATGTAAATGTGTAAACAGAGCGGTAATTAGCTCGGAGAGTACTTGTCATCTCGGGTGTGGCGACGCGCCCATCACACAGGATATTAGCTGATGAATCTGGACGACTCCCATCCCTCTATTCCCTTATCCCCTCCCCGCAGCGCAGCCCCCATCTCCTCCTCTCCATCCCGACCCATCACCACCATCCCCCAAACTCCACCCCACTCCACACACTGGGCTATTGATCAGAAGACCAGAGGCGGACTTTCCGTTAGGCAGACCTAGGCAATTGCCTAGGGCCCCAATCTAAATCTGCTATCCATAGGGCCTCCCAACTGTCACAACAGTCGTGGTAAAGACCAAAGTAGTAGGCCTAATCTAATACAATCGAACATTTATATGAGACACAAAGCAATAAAATTGCACCAAAACACAGAGTACTAAGGCCCAAAGTTTGTGTACATCTTTCAAGGACTTTTGAGGGCCCCAGGTTAATATTTCACCTAGGGCCCCAAAATGGCTAGATCCGTCCCTGCAGAAGACTACAGGGAGTGAGCAGTGGGGGGGACAGTTTGAGAGGATATTCGAGAGGAGAAGAGACACACAAAGAGAGTGAAATGAAGAGAGGAGAGAGATGGAGTGAAAGAAAGAGAGAGTGTGGACAAAAGAGAGGGGGGGGAGAGAAAGAAAGAGAGAAAGAGCTAAGGAGAAAGTGTGTGTGTGTGTGTGTGTGTGTGTGTGTGTGTGTGCGTGCGTGCGTGCGTGCGTGCGTGTGCGTGTGTGTGTGTGTGTGTGTGTGAGAGAGAGAGATAGAGAGAGAGAGAGAGAAGGAGAGAGAGAGAGAGAGAGAGAGAGAGAGAGAGAGAGAGAGAGAGAGGGATGCAGAGTTTATCAATTAGAGATTGACAGCCAATTCGGCCCCTTCTTCAGAAGTGAACAGGCAGGCAGCGTGGCATTCTGATGAGGCTCGGTCGGTGTCGTGAGGAGGACGTCAGGCCCCTGGCGAGCCAGCCAGCAGAGTGGTGTAGTGCAAGGCGAGCAGCATCTGAAAGAGCGCCCATACAGCAATTTAGCCCGGGGGACAGCCAGCCACTGCAGCCAAAAGCAGTCGGACTCATGCACGACACAAGCTGCACTACTCTGTTCTGCTGGACTGGAATCCTACAGCAGCTGTTGGCTTGGGAACATGATCAGGACTGTAAGACTCAGACTTGCATGCGAGTTTGTCTCCAGTAGTGCTTTTGTACTGTTTGTCTACTTTGTGCAGGCTCTATTATTTATTTTTTACTATTTACTTATTTGTTTCAATTACTCACAATGATTACTACAATTATTACCTATGTGGGTAGAGAAGCAAACATCAATTCAGTCCCATCCAGTCCTTGACTACTCTTGTTCTACCCAAGACATCTTACCCCAGTTTGTTCCGGGATCAATGTCCCTGGCCTGTACCCAGCAACTGTAAGTGACCTTGGATAAGAGTGTTAGGTACAGTAGCCTACATATTATGTGGTTTGTGGTGGTTGCGAAGAATATGCTTTTTTACGTAGCCTCTTACTGCAGCTGGGGTCGCCGGCGACCCTATTCACTTGCTGAAAATGCTTAGCTACATCATAACAACATTGCTATGACTTTACAGAGAGCCATAGTGCTGGGGTTAAAATAAGGACAAAATATAGATGGAAGAATAGTCATTCAAACGCCTGAATGTGTTGATTATTCCAGTAGCACCATGTGTGGTTGCTGGCGTTTGTTGTTGGTGTCTGACTGGTTCTGTGCTTGACAGTGTATTGAATGGTTGGAACAAATACTACATTGTCCTGCCCTTTTACACTATCAAGACACACATCCCAGACTAGATAAGAACTTAAACATCTCTGACAACATCAATACCTTTACAACAACACTACTCGTAAGTGGTTTATTCAACCTTAAAATAATGATTCAGTGGTTAATCAACTCCTGGCAGGTCGAATGGCTCTTCTGAACTCCCTTTCCCACCCTCCAATGACTATAACCACAACAAGCCATTTTGGAGTTTCTCTCTGGAGTTTAGCAGACACTTCAGCTCCCAAAACAGTGAAGACTAAATGTAACATTGCTATGACATGAGTCGTCTCGTGAGGACGGCCAAGAATATACTCTAAGCTCAGGGGAGAGGGCCCACAGGATTTTTTTCTCGAAAGTTTGAAAGTTTGTGGTGGCACATTCAAGTTTAGCCTGATTTATCAAGTGGAATTATCAGCATGTTTCTTGAAAAAGCGCTGTCTGGATTGTAACATGTTCATGATTGTTCATTCATTTGGATTTCAAGATGCAAAAGTTCAAGATGCATGAAATGCAACACGGATGCAGAACGGTGCACTTCGCAGCATCAGCGAAATAACATAGTAAATCTGTGCAACGCATGAATTCGCCGCAGTGTGTACATGTGTGTAAACATCTGCTGGCAGCTCACCATATGGTAAACATTCTAAATGTTTTTTTTCCAGATGAGGTTGTATGATTCACAAGGAGGGAAGGCCAAGGAGGTCTTTTTTTTAGATTGGTAGTAAACAAAAAATATCCAATGTTTTGGTGACTGCCCTCTCAGTGAGGATAAGGATATTTTTTGAAAATTGCAAAGCCACAGGCTACTTACGGGAATGCTCTACGTTGACACAGGTTCTTCCTCACAGCTTCAGGACCTCAACCTGAGATGGGTCTAAGGTTTTGAATATGATAAGCAGTGCTGACAGACAATTTGTACATTGGACTTGGCATTCCCAGTGGCCTCAACATGCTTCACAACTTTAAAAATTCCATCCAGATACGAGACCTTTCCTGAGTTTGCCAAACAATTTGATGCTGCACTGATGTCCTCACAGTATGAATTTGAGGACTGTCACCAGAGAAGTCACCAGTCCTTAGCTCTAAGAATGAAGTTCTTATTTTAGTATTATTTTTTCATAAAAATATTTTCACAAGCATGGAACTTTAAAAGATTGTACAAGCATGGCTCATTAAAAGGCTTTGTAAAAGCATGTTTTTTTAAGTCTTAAAACTGGGAGGGTTTTAAATGTTATGTGCTGTCTTCAAGCTATAGTCTAATTATAGCCATCTATGCTGTCATGAGATTGCCAAATTTAAGTGCTCAGTATAACAGGCTGTGCATGAAAGGGTTAGTCAACCATTTCTTTTTATAAATGTACAGTATATATACACTCACCGGTCACCTCATTAGGAACACTTCTGTAGTGCTGGGTTCCCTTTTGCCTTCAGAACTGCCTTAACTGCCTGCAACAATACTCGGGTAGGCTGTGGCATTTCAACAAAGATAAATTGGTACTAATTGGCCCAAATTGTGCTAAGAAAATATGCTTATGCCATTGTATTCTCCAGCCTGAAACATTGACGTAAGGCAGGGTCAATCCATGTTTTCATGTTGTTGACACCAAATTTTGACCATTCCACCTGAGTGTTGCAGTACGTACCAAGACTCATCAGACCAGGCAACAGTTTTACGATCTTCCAGTGTCGTTTATGATGAGCATGTGCAAATTGTTGCCTCATTTTCCTGTTCTTAGTTGACGGGAGTGGCACCAAATGCGGTTTTCTGCGGCTTTAGCCCATTTTCCTCAAGATTTGATGTGCTCTGAAATCGGGGATTCTCTTATGCATACCTCGGTTGTAATGAGTGGCTATTTGATTTAACATTGCCTTTGTATTGGCTCAAACCAGTCTGGCCATTCTCCTCTGACCTCTGCCATCAACAAGGCATTTTGCCCACAGAACTGCCGCTCACTGTATATTTTTTCTTTTTCAGACCATTCTTTGTAAACCCTAGAGATGGTTTTATGTGAATATCCCAGTAGATGAGTATTTTCTGAAATAATCAAATCAAGCCCTTTCGGCACCAACAGCCATGCCATGGTCAAAGTCATTTAAATAACATTTCTTCCCCATTATAATGCTCTGTTTGAACTGCATCAGATCATCTCGATCATGTCTACATGCATAAATGCATTAATTGCCAGTGATTGGCTGATCAGAAATTCGCCTCAAAAGGTGTTCCTATTAAAGTGGCCGGTGAGTGTATATATTAGGGCTTTTTTGCCTTTATTTATGACAGGACATTGGAGGACAGACAGGAAATGAGTGGGGAGAGAGACAGAGAAGGATCGGTAAATGATGCAGGCCGGAATTTAACCCGGGTTGCCAGCGTAGTAACCCAGTGCCTTACCGTTAGGCCACGGCAGGGCCTGTAGTAAACCATTTCTAAACCTAATACTGCACTCTTTCATATAGATGCACGTATAATATAACCTAACCCCCCCACCCACCACCCTCTCTCTCTCTCTCTCTCTCTCTCTCTCTGCATGGATGACCACATGAAAGTCGTTATAACTTTCTCCTTTCAGATGATCGGGCCTCCTCTTCTTCAGTGGCTTCTGGTCTAATAGGGCAGGGGGCTAAGGCATTGATTGGGTTAGCCGAGAATAAAATTGGTTCTTAGCTGTTCCCCGCTGCAGAGTGGAGGGCTAATCCACCCACTTTCTCCTCTCTCTCTCTCTCTTCTCCTCTTCTCACCACAGCCACCACAACCCACCTTGGTTTATAGAGTAGCCCACTATACACACACATGGACACAGGCTCGCACACACACAGGCACACATACACTACATACTATCTTACTCTGTGTGTTGTGCGCGCACGCACGCACGCACGCACACACACACACGCGCGCACGCACGCACACACACACACACACACACACACACACACACACACACACACACACACACACACACACACACACACACACACACAAACACACACACCAGACAGGCCCTCTAGACAGACCCTCTGACTCTTCCTGATGCTTTGATACAGATCTGATCCCTTCGCAATTTCATGGCTGCTTTGCTGTCTCCACCAGGAGGACTATGGCAGCTCATGTGAAGATTCCCCCACCGCCACCATCACCAAACAAACACAAGCACGCACGCACGCACTCACACACACACACACACACACACACACACACACACACACGCACACACACACACACACACACACACACACACACACACACACACACACACACACACACACACACACACACACACACACACACACACACGCACACGCGCGCGCACAAACACACACACACACCTTAGCAAAATAACTTCAGAAACGCACACCACCAATGCCACCATCTCTACTGGCAAATAACTACTACACCACGCAGCTCACCACCACCACCCCATCCACTACGTATATAAACCCCACTATAAGCTGCTGCTCTCCCAGAGGCTCTTTGGACGTCATCCTCCATCGACCCTGTTGAACTTCACAGCTAAGCACACACACGCATGCACGCACGCACGCACACACACACACACACACACACACACACACACACACACACACACACACACACACACACACACACACACACACACACACACACACACACACACAGTGTCACAGTGAGAACTGCCTAAGGTGTCCATATAGGGTTTCTAGATGACTGTGATCAGGGCCACTGTCAGCTTTTGCCAGGCCCGGGACGAAGTCATCTGAAAGCCCCCCCCCCCTACCAATACATACAATGTAATATGGACCCAATTCTGGGCCCCTTCTCTCCCTGGGCCCGGGGCACCTGACCCCTTTGCCCCCCTCGTCGGCCCCTCGTGACTGTGACTGTAACAGCAGCCCCAATAGTACTGTGTTCTGAAAAGGGGCATGCGATCATCGGAAAACACATGCAAACAGATGTAATGACGCTTCAAAAAGCCCTGTGAACTATGAACGTTGGCCAACAACAAGCAAAACATTTTAATCATTAATATGAACTTAATGTTAAATATTAATGTCCCCAAACGGATCGAAAGCCACTGCACACATGGGTAGACCGTGCGTATGTACACACAAACACGCACACACACACAGGCAAGCACGCACGGATGCACGCACGCACGCACGCATGCACTCACAGTGGGAGAGGGGGAAAGAGAGACAGAAAAAGTAAAAGTGGGTCAACATTTTGCAAAGCCATATTCACGCTGCATGATTTTTCTTCACAAACCGTCTGGGAAGATGTTAACCAGAGTGCAATTATCACTTTGTCCTCAGCAATTTGAACCTGTAGGTTTCCACAACAATTCATTGTCAAAGACACCATTCAGCCATCTTCTTATGAAGGCTGCATGCACTCTCAAATCGTCGAAGACAGCCCAGGCTGTGTGTGTGTGTGCGTGCATGTGTGCGTGCGTGCGCGCGCGCGCGCGTGTGTGTGTGTGTGTGTGTGTGTGCTTGCCTGTACATAATTACCAGTCATGAGTCATCATTACGTGTTCATTGCAGGAAGCCATTTTTAGGCCTGGTCCCTTCCATTAAGAGCCCCAGCTTTCATTCTGTCTCAGTCGAGTAGACCAGCTCTTCAGGATCTCTGACGAAAAGACACCTTTTAGTTATTTATTGACCTACTTATTTGTTATTTGTTTCGTCTTAGTTTATTCTCGTTCAATTATTTTTCTGTACAAGTCACAACAGAAAATCAATTTTACATTTCTCATCTCTCGTCAAACGTCTTTTCTGTTAGTCAGGCACCAACTGACAACATGGCTCTTTCGTGTGCTCTCCAACAGCTGTCAACCCATAGCATGCAAGGCTCCTTTCCTCTTTTTTCTTATATATATATATATATACTTTTTTATTTCTTCATTTGGTTTATTTCAACAGGGACATGTGCAAAGTGCATTAGTTACAAAAGTAAAGAGCAGATTATAGCACACAAGCTAATATCCATCATAGACATAGTGTCTCCAATTCATATTACAGCACGGAAATGTTAACATGTACATGGAAGCAAGTCCATAACATTTGCCTGTACTCATGCATGCACGTACGAACACACACACACACACACACACACACACACACACACACACACACACACACACACACACACACACACACACACACACACACACACACACACACACACACACACACACACACACACACACACACACACACACACACACCCTGGCTGTGGTCAGTATGAGGTTGCAGATGTGAGAGCAGCTCGGTGCCCTCTGGCCCTTAGTACCTTTGGGACCAATTCCAGCAAAATGACTCAACAATATAATACAGACAAGTCTCTCTCTCTCTCTCTCTCTCTCTCTCTCTCTCTCTCTCTCTCTCTCTCTCTCTCTCTCTCTCTCTCTCTCCCAGACACACACACACAGTCACAGTCACGCATGCGCGCACACACACACACACACACACACACACACACACACACACACACACACACACACACACACATACACGCACAAACACATACACATTCACGGTCACACACACACATAAACGCGCACGCACACACGCACACACACACCGAGCCTGAAGCAGTATGACATTTTCCCCTATAGCATTAAAATGACCCGTGACATTGGGTGGATACATCAATCAGGATTGATGCGGTTTCAGCAACCCAACACTAGCGTCTATTGTTTCTGACATGTGCCAACAGGAATCAGCATACTGGAGCATTTCAGTGGCTACAGTAGTTAGTAGTTCATGTATCACAGAGTGAAAGGCAGAGGACATTTCTCTGGTGAAAAAAAACAGGTTGAAATATAATTAAAGCGCTTAGCCAGTGATGAGATGAGACAGTTTGTCTTCAGTATTTCTGAAGTCATTATGCATCTTCAACAGAGACGATGAAGCACGGAATAAATCACACATGCACACACACACGTACGAACGCATGCACGCACTCACGCACGCGCACACACACGCACGGACGCACGCACGGATGCACACACACACACACACACACACATACACACACGCACGCACACACACACGCACGCACACACACACACAAACGTAACAGTATAACACACTTTTAGCATGGAAAAATATTGCTGGGGTAGCATGATGAGAAGTTATTTCCCTGCAATGTGGCATATTGTTATTGTGGCTGCTCCGAAGGGCCAATTTGTTTTAATGGTTTGTTTCATCTGAGCGTGTTTTTCCCACGATATTTCTTGAAATGACAAAAAGGGTGAGCCAGATTTTTATCTGTGCTGCTGTCTGAAGTCTGCAAAAACGGTTGGGCTCATTATAGAGCAGTGTTTCTCAACAGGGGTGCCGCGGAAACGTGGCTGATGAATAAATTATGTAATATAATACACATTTGTCTAAATTGATAAGTTCCTGCTAGTCAGTGGAATCTTTCATCTGCCATTAACACACAATAAAGTATATAAGTCGACCCAGTCAGCTGCAACTTCGAACGTAGGTTGTGTGATGTCTCCAAATGTGTTACTTTTCTAAGCTTGTGTGGTATTGGATGCGATGCCATGATACGGCTTGTTGTTTTGGGGTGCCTTGAATTTTTTCATGAATTGAAAGGGTGCCTCGCCTAAAAAAAGGTTGAGAAACACTGTTATAGAGAATTGATCAGAAATAGCTGATGCTTTAATATAAAGTGGAAGGGAAGCCAATGTTTTTTTCCACATTTTCCACACATGAATACTGTATGTGGGTAACTCAAAATGTTATTTTCACTTGTTCTTCTAACTTTTGTTTTCTTCTAACTTGTTCTTCTAACTCTTCTAACCACAAAACTCACATACAGAAACACATTTTCACACATTACATGCACACGCGCGCCGTGCACACACACACACACACAAACGCAGACACGCACACAAGTACGCGCGCGCGCATGCACGCACACACACGCGCACGCACGACGCACGCGCACGCACACACGCGCACGCACACACACACACACACACACACACACACACACACACACACACACACACACACACACACACACACACACTAATTCACACTATGCACGTATTCATGCGCTAGAACAAATTACCAAAGCTCATTTTCATGCATGGACCAAACCAAGTCATTTATCCATAGTCAAACATGCACACACCAATCACAAAGCCAATGCCATCATCCCTGCACACACATTCACCTTGCCCCCGCCGACAGGCCTTTTCAAATGGACTGTAATTGCTCGAAAATTGAATTGAAGATAATATCAGTGAGGGCGTGAGAGAGGAGTGTACTTTAGATGGGGAGGATGGAGAGAACAAGGGGGAAGAGAAGAGAAGAGAGGAGAGAAATGATCAGGAAGCGAGTGAAGAAGAGGAAGAAAAGGGGGGGAAGTGTGAGAGTGGAGTGCACACTAAATGAGAAGAGAACAATAACGCTGAGATGAGATAGAAAACAAGCAAGGGGAGAGCAAGAACGAAAGAAAGAAAGAAATACAGACAGACAGAAAAACAGGAGGATAGGGAGGCGTACAACAAGAAGAGTGTGTGTCCATTGACACGATATTGTTCCAGACCACGAGTCTGTATTCAGGGCTGCTTTCAGACCAGAAGTTGGTGAGCACCAACTGTTCCATTTCTAACAAAAGCTCGTACTGCTAGTTTGGGTCATTTTCGACGGTGTGAAAGCTTCAGTCACACCATATCAAGCAGGCTGAGGCCTCCAAAAACGAGGTGGGTGTTGTTGTTCCTCTTCCTTCAGGGCAATTAGGGTAGTCATGTAAGCGGTTAGGGCGTCAGACTTGTAACCAGTGGTCGAGTTGTAAAATCAAATCAGGGGGGATGGTCAGAGATGGATTCTGATTATTGGGTGTTTCTCCCCCGAGAAACTTTTGAAAAAGTAGTTGTTAAAAGTGCAATTTCAACACAATATGTGAAGAAGGGATGCCTGTTTTAGAGGGGGTGATTTTTGACCATTGTCATTGAGGGGGATGATTTTAGACCATTTTCATTGTAGGGGGGGTGGCATCCTACATTGGGGGCTGCCCCCTTGCACAGGTGAGGCATAAATGCAATTTTGTGGTGTGCAGTGAACAATTGTGTGCTGTGTCACAATGGCAAAGCCATTTGGAGTTTCCCAATCGGGCTTTCACTTCTGCTATAATTGTCCAACTCAATTCCTCTGGTGAGAATGTGACTCCAGGCCATAGCGTAGTAGTAGGTCCAAACGAACCATTCTAAATGCATCACTAGTGGAGGTGCTAGTCAACATAACCACACTAATGAAAATGGCACATCTCCTCACCTCCTAAATGATGCATTATGTCTTTGTTGACTACAGTAGGCCTACATCATGCAGATTGTCCTCTAGATGCAGCATGACTCATTCATGGGTGGCAGATGTGTTATGCGCTAAAACTAAGCGAGGCATGGGTGGAGGTTTTATACCAGCTTGGCACAGCGGGCATTGCTATAGCTGGCATCCATTACTCCACCCCCCCCCCCCCCAAACCTCACTCTGAACTGGGCTGACAGCAAAACTGTAACTAATGTCCAGATCCACTATTGAACCCACAAACTTCACAGCAACTGTTGAAGTTGCGGTTGGGTGGAGGTTCTACAAACATTGCCCAGTGATAGCTGCCATCCGTTGGGAGTCCATTGCCATCCATTGGCACTGGGGCATTGAACCCCCCGACCGCAGCCCAGAGAACAGATGAGCGTGATGGCCTGGGCAGGCAAGCAAAGAGCAGCCGACGTGGCTTGTACTCCAAATTGTGGCAGTCATGGACTATTATGGGAACATGAATTAGACCAATTGCAGCTATGGCACCCTAATTGGGTCAACGTTAGCTGACATGATTTTTCTTTCCTGCTGCAAGCGTTTGAATGTGTGTGTGTGTGTGTGTGTGTGTGTGTGTGTGTGTGTGTGTGTGTGTGTGTGTGTGTGTGTGTGTGTGTGTGTGTGTGTGTGTGTGTGTGTGTGTGTGTGTGTGTGTGTGTGTGTGTGTGTGTGTGCGTGTGTGCGTGCGTGTGTGCATGTGTGCATGTGTGTGTGTGCATGCATGCGTTTACTGACATTTGACATTTAACTGTATCTCCTGATATATTTAAACAGCTTTATGAGTTTGCAATAAGAGTAGTCCACTTTTTAAAGTAAAATCTCTGTCTTGTATGAAAAGATGTATGTCTGTATGAGGCTCTCCACAACCGTGGATAAAATGCTGTATCAGACATCCTTAACAACCCAATCGATGGCTGTAAGAGTACATGCTCTCTCTCTC
>NC_085870.1:32968859-32976326 GCF_034702125.1 Engraulis encrasicolus
TAGCCAATCAGGGCCTCCCTGACAGGTGGGGGCGCCCTAGGCTGCAGCTATATCTAGCCTGTGCGTTAATCCGGCCCTGGAGGTGGGGTAGGTCCACTGGTCTGGCGGTGGCGCAGTAGGTAATGGTGTGGGGGTGAGAGGAGGTGCACTCGAGATGCCTGTGCTTGTCTGTGGGGTGGCGACGTTGCTTTGGACAGGGCAGCTGAGTGGTCAGCAGTCACTGTGGCCACCAGCCCCCTCACATTCTAGCACCGCTGTTAACAAGCCCTTCCAAGCGGCCTGAGCCTGGGCCCCATCTTATCAGTGGCGCGGCCGGCCACAATCTGCAGCCTGTAATTGAATAAAAGCCAGCCGTGCTGGCAGGAGGACTCCCAACAGACCTTGCACTCCGTCCGCAACTCCCACCCCCTCAACCCCCCACACCCGGCTCCTCACCACCTCCTCCCTCCTGCCACCCATCTCCATCCACACATACACTGCTCCACTCTCTCTCTCTCTCTCTCTCTCTCTCTCTCTCTCTCTCTCTCTCTCTCTCTCTCTCTCTCTCTCTCTCTCTCTCTCTCTCTCTCTCTCTCTCTCTCACCAGCTTATCTCCCTCGGAAGACAGGAGGAGGAGGCAGAGGAAACAGAGAGAGAGGAAAAGGGGAGGTTGGGCGGCAGAGGAGGTAAAAATACGAGGATAGCAGAGCAGAGAGGAGAAGAGGAAGGAGTGGGGAGGAATAAAGGGGGTGATGAAAGGGAGGTTGGATGAAAGAAAAGAGAATGGGATGGCAATGGGGAAGGAAGGAGAAGGAAGACAAGTGGGAAGGAGAAAAAAGGGGTGGGAGGGTTGGATGGAGGTATGCAAAGAGAAGGGGATATCAGGGGAGAAGGGGAGGAGAGGAAAGGGGAGTAGGGGGGAGGAGAAAAGGAGCGATGACTTGGGAAAATAGGACATGCTGATAAGGGTGGAGGCTCCTTCTCCCTCTGGTGCCCCCTCAGTAGCAGGGGTGGTGGAGGGGCGGAGGGGGTGGTAGAGGGGTGGAGTGCCGGGGCAGCACCGCCATTAATACCACTTTATTATGGGTCTCTTATCGCGGCATGGCTCAGCCGCCACAGCCAAGAGCTGCTAATGTTACACACATATACCACGGCAGATAAGCCGCTTTTTCGCCTCATAAGGGAGAACCGTGCAGGAGGAAAACCTGCCAGAAATTTTGGGGTAATGGCTAATAACCATGTTTAAAATGTCAGCAGAATCGGATGAATTTAGTAACTCTCACTTAGTACAAGTATCTCCCTCTCTCTCTCCTGCTTTTTGTGCACCACTATGATATGTTGGAGGTAGATTTAAAATGTGTCCAGGGTCTGCTTGGGCACACTTTTTTGTTACCTCCGCCAAGGAGGTTATGTTTTCGGGCGCGTTGGTTTGTCTGTCTGTTTGTTTGTCTGTTTGTCTGTTTGTCTGTGTGTGTGTTTGTTTATCTGTCTGTCTGTCTGTCTGTCTGTCTGTCTGTCTGTCTGTCTGTCTGTCTGTCTGTCTGTCTGTCTGTCTGTCTGTCTGTCTGTCAGCCGGATAACTCAAAAACTGATGATAGGATTTGGATGAAACTTGTTGGAAATGACCCAAGCAGAATCGGATGATTTTAGTAACTCTCACTTAGTACAAGTGTCTCCCTCTCTCTGTCCTGCTTTTTGTGCACCACTATGATGTGTTGGAGGTCGATGGAAAATGTGTCCAGGGTCTGCACACTTTTTTGTTACCTCCGCCAAGGAGGTTATGTTTTCAGGCACGTTGGTTTTGTCTGTCTGTTTGTTTGTCTGTTTGTCTGTGTGTTTTTTGTCTGTCTGTCTGTCTGTCTGTCTGTCTGTCTGTCTGTCTGTCTGTCTGTCTGTCTGTCTGTCTGTCCGTCCGTCCGTCTGTCTGTCTGTCTGTCTGTCTGTCTGTCTGTCTGTCTGTCTGTCTGTCTGTCTGTCTGTCTGTCTGTTTGTCAGGATAACTCAAAAACTGATGAACGGATTTGGATGAAACTTGGTGGCGTTGTTTAAAATGACCCAAGGAACAAGTGATTAAATGCTGGTGGTGATCCGGTTCACGAACCGGAGCCATGATTTATTTTTTTGAAGATTCTTCACCATTCCTAACGTACAAATCTAGATGCCCCTAGTGACTGCAAATTGAACTGCGGGTCAGGACGAATATTGACATTCCAGTTTCTAACTCCACAAAAAGAAGGCAGAAAAGACTTAAAACAAACATCGGGTGTAACATAATCAAATGTTCTAACAATCAGCTTCCTTGGCGGAGGTCTGCACTCTAAGAGTGCTTTCTAGTTTTTAATGAGACAAGGGCACCACATCGCCACAAAGCCACAGCCAGCAACGTCACCATGTGTCACCCACAGCTGGTACAGAGCACCACCACCATACACACAGGGGTGGAGTAAGAAGAGAAGAACCCCTGGGCAAATGTTGCTCTTACACCCCCACAAAGGGGAAGATAAGGGTGTGCACCCTTTATGTTTACACAGACACTATGCTATGTTACTTTACTATGTTATGCTATATTACTTTGAACACACAACCTCACAAATGGAATAAGAAGGGGCTTTGCACCCTTTACAGCTAGCTGGTACAGAATGAGGCTCTTCTGGCAAGAGGGTAGAGGTGAGAGGGACACCTGTTGCTCTGGCTGGCACCTGCCTTCCATGTCTGCCTTTGCAGTCAGTGTGTGGATGAATGAATGAATGAATGAATGAATGAATGAATGAATGAATGAATGAATGAATGAATGAATGAATGAATGAATGAATGAATGAGAGGCACAAGCACTCTGGGCATGGCTTTGAATTCTGTCATTTTGTGATATACATATAGAATATATTACCTACTTTTGCCTATACTACCACTTCAGTTATTAGCTTATACCTACTCTTGTTACAAGCAAAATGGCAAAACGTTTGTTTCATTTTTGTTCCCTGAACCGGTTCAAAGCCGTGGCTCTGGAGACTCGCCTGAGTATATTTTAACATTTAAACCAAGTATCTCTAGGCTACAATATACTGTAATCATTGACCCTTTTGGGCTAGCTTATTCATTAGTGCAATGGATGTTAAAAATGATCACTGATAAGACTGTACCACAAACATCCAGGAAGAGGTCAATAGGCCATCAAAAGACTTGTGTTCAATTCAGTGAAGACAATATATAAATATATATAAATATAAATATATATAAATATATGTATTTATTTTTCATCTTAATATATTATAATTTGAATTTAATTTAGTACATTATTAAAAAATATGTTATTCTTACAAATTGACACATCAATGAAATATTAAATTTAGCAATCCAATGTATAAAATGAAATATAATGTCCACATAATATTTGTCAATGTAATAGCTCATAATATGAATGCTTAATTAAGAATTTTGGTTCATTATTATCATGAGCGGTATCATCATTATTATCATTATTATTAAGTCCAATTTGAAAAGCCTAATTTATTAGTTCATCGCCTGGCCCTCTTCCTCTTTGGCTGCTCAGGCAGGGGCTCCTCACTAATGTCCACATCAACGACAGGTGCGTGAGGTTTCAGGGTGGGACTGCAATAGGACTCTGAGATCCAGACTCTGCCATCTGCATCCTCTGTCTCCACAAAAGAAGGACAGTTGAACTTCTCCCACATGCGCTGTTTGATCACTCTGCCCATCTGAAGATCATAACGGCAAACATTGCCAGACTTGGTGGTCAACTTTGGATCTACCACGGAGTGGTACATTCTCTTGAAGTCCTCCACATTGTAGCCGTGGATCTTCAGAGGCTCCTCTTGGAGCTGTGGTCCGTTGCTGAAGCTGGACTTTGAGTTCTGGGTAGATGTTGATGCTGAGGTTAGCTGGCGGAGGTCAGGGACCACAGCAGCATTCTTAATGTAGCGCTCATCCAGAGGCTCCTTCATCTGCCTGAGGCTGCTCTGTAGAGCAGCTTCCCTCCTCTTCCTCTCAGCGGCCTACGTAGAGGTAGAATAGATGCATTTCATTTATTAGGCCTTTTCATTTTCATTAATTAGGCCTACAATTCCTTTCATGAAGGTAACACAGACAGAAGCTACTGTATATGAGACTGTATCTTACCTCAGCTTTGTAAGAGGAATCATCAAGATGAGGAAAGAACATGTCCTCTCTCTCCCTTGGAGACGGTGACCACTCGAAGGGGATGTCAATGTCCTGAGGACTGAGTTTCTCTCCATCATGCAAGTCTTTGCCCCCGATAAAACCATGGCAGGGTGTCTGGGTTATTCCCAACACCTGGTTGAGGCTATAGGGCAGACCTGTAAAAGATGCCTGAGAGCAGACGGGAGCAGCCTGTGAGACATGCAGGGCCTTGGGCGCCTGCTTCTGCACTTTGCTGGGCATGGCACAGCGAGGCTTGGCCTGTTTGCACCTCCGTCCTTTGGTCTTGCAGCTGGTATTGTCACCACCGCTGGCACCTGGCTGGGTATGGAGTCCTGACCTGAAGACATTCTGGGGCCCAGGCAGTTGGACATGCAGGGCCGGGGTCTGCACTTCACAGGGCACGATGCGGCAAGGGTCGGCCTGCCTCTTTCTCCGACCTTTGGTCTCACTGCTATCCGCATTGCCACTGATGACACTACCTTGGGCATGGTGTTTAAAATACGTATGATCCTGGAGTTCCCTGATCTTTCCGGGTTGAGCTACTGGAGCTGCCTGGGATGTGGGTCCACCTTGTTGGCCAGTGTTCTGGTGGTGAACAGGTTGCCCAAGACTCAGTAAGATAGAGGCAACTTCAAGTGTTTCCTGGAGAGGAGCCTTGGGCACAACGTATGTCTTGTTGTCCACCTGAGAACCTACTCCAATCTCTGCTGCCTAGAAGAATACGGGGAGGTTAGGCTATGAAAGTCATGTAAATGAAGTAGACCTTCACTCCAATCTTGTCATGGCACCAAACCGCAAAACTTACCTGTGCAACATCAGCCTGCTCTTTTCTTGAAATCAGTGGCTGAGTTGGCTTGATTCCTCCAACAGTGGTCTGAAATCCCTCTCGAGTGGAGGGGATAACAAACTCTGAGATGAATCCACAGCGAGACCCCGGAGGTCCAGTTCTTTTTATACGCAGGATCAGTGGGCCACAGCTACTGTTGCAGGTTGCCTCAGTGGAGACAGGTAGGTGGAGAGGAGCCTGTACAGTAGAACTGTGCGCTTTTGCACCATTAGTCATGGTATGGACACACTTCTTTTTAGACAGGCTCAACCCTTCCAGATAGTAATCTTGAAGGCGTTTTGATAAAACAATATTCCTTCTAAGGCCATAGTGGCCATTCAGAGAATGGCTCTCACTAGCCTGTAGGAGAAATGATGAGGAAAATTGATTAGAAAATCAATTAAAAATCTAAAATTATGTAACAATGTGAAAGTAAAAATTTGTGGCTTACCCTTATCATATTTGTTGAAGCAGTCCACCAATAAATGACCAAAATACAGTGTTTTTTCCAGGAGTTCTGACTGTTCCAGTTCATCAAAAGGTGAAATTCTCATTGTTTAGATTACGTTGCCAACGGTGAATTTGGGTTTTAGAATTTAGAATGTTTGTGATGTCACTCACTTTTGGAAAGCAGAGTCAGTGTACAGTATTCAAAAAATAACAACTAATAACAACAATATTACACCTTGAAAGAGGTTTTGAAGTTTTGGGCTTTTTAAATTATATATATCCGAATTTCTATATCATATAAAAGGAAAATAAATACTATTTGGAATGTGTGAATAATATATAATAATATATAAAAAATAATATTTTAAATGTTATGGAGGTTAAAATAAACAATAAATAATTAAATATATTCTGTAGGCAATTTAAGCTATAATAAATATTTATTTCATGTTAATACATTTGTTTTTTTAATTATTTTTATTATTTTTATTTTTAAATGTTAATACTATTCTTTATATAATAAAAAATATTTCACATTCACAAACATATTACAAACCCAATGACAAAAAAAAAGATTTACCATTCACACTGTCAAATCACTGTATTAACTTCTTGGTATTATGAATTAAAATACATGATTAAACTAGAAATGCATTCTCACAGAAAATGCTGGAAGCGGGCTTGCCTTTTGGGGCAGAGATGAAACAAAGTACTATTGAGAAAACAAAGCTAAAAGAAATCTTGGAAAAACTCCATCCACCCAGTCAGAAGTTATGGGCCAAACAATTCAGCCATCTTGGATTCAGCCATCTTGAAAGTAATGTAGCTCTGCGTTTTGGGGATATACTAAATGACATACATGGTATTTTAAGTTGGCTAAGGAACACTGCATATGATATAATTTTGAAAATCAACATGGCTTCGAGCGGGATTAGAACTCACAACCTCCATATCTGTAATCCAACCCCTTTGCCATTGATATTAAATGACATACAATACATGATATTTGAAGTTGGCTAAGGAACACTGCATATGATATCATTTTGAAAATCAACATGGCTTTGACTGGGGTTCGAACCTCCAACCCCCATATCCCTAATTCAGCACATTTGCCATTCATACTAAATGACATACATGGCATTTTAAGTTGGCCAAGGAACACTGCATATGATGTAATTTTGAAAATCAACATGGCTTTGACTGGGATTCGAACCCCCAACCTTCATATCTGTAATCCAGCACATTTGCCATGCATACTAAATGATATACATGGCATTTTAAGTCGGCCAAGGAACGCTGCATATGATATAATTTAGAAAATCAATATGGCTTCGGGTGGGTTTCAAACCCTCAACCTCCATATCTCTAATGCAGCGGCATGCATTACCACTAAGCCAAGCAGCTAATTGTCATGCATAGTCCAGCAAGACTATATTACATTGCATTGCAGAGCTGAACAATAGACTTCTAGAATGCTTGCTCGCACCTGCTCGTTAAGAATGGAATCTTGAGACAGTGACAGTTGAAATGGAATCCTTCACTGGCTGCACCTGTTGTGATTGACTGAAAGACAGTTAGTATTGAGCTCTAAACTGGGGAGAAAATGAGAATGAGTTTTTTGTCTTTACAACATCGTTGTAAAAAAACTAAAAGGAGTTGGCACGTGTCTTTTTCACAGATCGGAGTCATGCTTGTGATCTCTCTAACAGTCTTTGAATGAAGTTTATAGGTTAAATTTTTCAGGCACAAATGGACCTCCGTGTGGGACATGCGCTGATCTCTTGAAAAATGCCCTTTTCGAAAGAATGGGATTCTCCATAGACCCAGGACTGTTTTTTTTACAAACCTGCCATTTAAAAAGTATTGGGAGTTGGGAGATGAAACTTTGACAATTTGGAGACATCCCATAGAGCTCGCTAACAACGCGTCAACTAAACTTCTAGGTGAAAGTGTTGATGTTTTATGACCGAAAAAGCCTCCTACACTCTAATCTCTAGAGTGGCGGAAACCTTGGTTCATGGAGGTTCCACCAC
>NC_085870.1:32976426-33001426 GCF_034702125.1 Engraulis encrasicolus
GGGGGTGGTCCAGAAAAGTATTCTTAGGTCCAAAAGGGGGTCCCAGCAGAAATGGTTTGTAAACCACTGGTTTGTGGAGACTCTCTGGCAACAACTGATTCCAGCTGGGAGTGCAAGGATTTTGCCCCATCCACTATATGGCTTTTACTCATGCCTTCAGCCAGGGGTGCAATCATTGGGAATGTTATTATTTCATTTTTGTAAATAGTAATACAGTTTACAGAGCTGCAATGTCTTGCCCATGATGGCTGTTATCTACCTTACAATTTCATCTGTGAGCTCTAAAAGTGTCACTAATTTCACACTAGGGTTTACAACTATGCCTGGTTCCCATGTTTCACCACTCACATGACACTTCACTCACACTTCACCTTGTTCATCTTCCACTCCTGTCCGGCATTTTTTGTTTGCAAGAGACCACACAGCTTATGGGCCTGCCACAGAACCTGAACCACACTGACCTGACAACAACCTGCCTGAATAGGACAATGGCTTACAAGTGTATGGGAGTCACCTGAAGCAGAGACGGTCTAAGATAATCTTTGCCTGAAGGGCAGTTTACAGTTGTCACTGACTGAGGTCACATAAAGTAATTGCATACAGTATGTGGCACAGCCAGGCCAGCCAATAGCCTCCCTCTCAGAGTTTATGCCCGTTACCAGGGCCATCTCACTCAAGGTATTCATTTAGTGGACGTGGGCCGTGTTGCCAGATTGGGCGGTTACCCGCCCAAGTGGGCTGCTTAGGATAGCCGGCCATTTGGCGGGTTTTCTGCAGTTTTTTTTTTATTATTATTTACTTTTTATTGCTTTTTTCTTCACAAATACATGGAACAAGCCACACACTGAACAACCACAGGTGAACAGGGAGGACTACAGACAGACACAGACGAAAAAACAACAAAGCTAAACACTGTACAGTATATGTGTATGAAAATGAGTGTAACTATACTTTTGTATACCACTGAATGTTAACATATCCCACAAAAAAGGAAAGACAGAGAAAGAATGGAAAAAAAACAACAGAAAAAGTATGGCCTATGTCTCACTGTAGAATGTCTAAATAAGGCCCCCAAATTTTCACATAGGGGTTTTCTGCAGTTTTATGCGCATAGAAATCTGTACAATTTGTTGAAATTGGGCGGAATTTAGCGCCTTCAGGCAGTTTTTGAGCACTTTTTGGTCAGGATTTGATCAGACACATCTGGCAACACTGGACTTAGGCAAATAGGGACTTGGGTCCCTTTTCTCTTTTTCAGATGTTTCGAAGGGCCCCGCCTCCAGAGAGATTTCAATATCAGTATTGAAGTATTGATTTCGATTTCAGTATCATTGGCATTTTTGGACATTGAATTAAGGGAGTTGTTGCCCAACTTGTTCGCTCACCTAGATCTGACAGGCCTGCCCACTACAGCTTTTGGTTAACTTTCTGCTGTCTAGTGTCTACAGTATAGCTTCCTTTGTTATCAGCATAGCCGGTAGGCTACAGTATAGCTTCCTTTGTAATCATGGCACATACTTCCTTACAGAGAAATTATTTCAAAAATGGCTCCTGCACCTCACCAAAGCTGTCAGTCTCAATAATATGCACAGAACATAGCATGGGCCTACTTGCACTTTTCATGCACGCATGGGAGGGGAAGAAGGCCCCTCGAAGGGTGAGATAGAGGGCTATGCATAATTGCATTGTGCAACAGTGCGCACCTAGGAGTAATCATTACCAGCATAAAACGAGCAATTACTAATCTGGCAGAGCGCTGAAATGGATTTGAAAATGGCATCCCGCATACGTACATTCTCCTCTCCTCCTGTTTGTTTTGTCATGTTACTGAAACAGGTTGAACTTGGAATTGCTAAAGGCAGGGCAATAGAGGCAATGTAAAAAGATGAAGTTTCTTACCAATGGAGCAACTCGTGCTGATGGGAGATCAATGCGGAACCCAACGAGTGTGTAGGCTGGCTATTGATCGCTAGCGCTGCTTGGGCGCCTGTTAGCTTTGTCTGAGGTGAGAGTGCTTCAGAGTGACAAATATATCAGTCAACCATATCCTATAAAACACAGCGCTGTCGTCTTATCGAAGGGCCATCGCATTTCCTTACATTTTCCGTGAGTGAGTGAAACGGGTTGCTAATATCCATTTTCGATTAAGAAGAGGCCATTTAAATTCATCATGATGCAGCACTGTCTGCCAACCCCCAAATTGGATGTCATTGGAGGGTTATTCGTTCTCATCTTTAAACTCTGCTTCGTTACAAAGAATCGTTTAAACCAGTGCCACGCTGCAGGAGTGAAAGGCTCACAAGCGTCTGGACAGTGCGCTGCCTGACACGTGTAAATGAGAAGATGCATTAAGGTATGTGGACTGGCACAAGGACCAGGGCTGGATTAAGATGGCCTGAGGCCCCTAGGCTCGGGGTTGCTGTGGGGGCCCCCGGAAGGCAAATTTCAAAACAAATGTACATAAACAGTGACATAATTACGAGCTAGGAATTAAGGAAAACGTGTCGACCAACTGAGATGCATTAGTTTTTCAACATTGCATCCTGTCACAATTCTGCACTTTTTCACTTTTAGCCAATAGGGCCCCCTGAAAGGTGGGGGCCCCTAGGCTGCAGCCATATCTAGCCTGTGCATTAATCCGACCCTGACGAGGACCATGGACTGCATTAGAGGGCCCGAAAACTGAAGCCAACTTTTTTCCCCTTATTTCCTCGGGATAGATCGGCCTGTCAGAGAATTAATCACAATCTGCTCCCTGTCTCCTTTCGAGAATATGACCATCGATCAAGCCTCTCCCCTTTTTTCCTGATCACGCAAATATAACTCACTATCTCCCACACTAGCCGAGTGCTTTTTCTTTGAACTTGAAAAATCAAAAACTGATTGATTGTGTGAGGCGATTACTACAGATCATCTTTCGCAGTATTCTCTTGCAATGTGGACATAACTCTGTTCACCTCACTCTGGAGCAGTAGCCTAACAGATAGCCTGACAACCCTTCCGAATTGTTCATTTTCTAGACAGTGCTGCCATCTGTAAAGATTTCATTTTCACAGGCTATGAACTGATCACAGAGTTCAGCGCACCAGACATACCACCAACATATTCCCAATAATAGCAAGTAGTGGAATCCAATGTATGTGCAGTAGATGTAGGCTATGTTGGCCTATAGCATTGTTTGTTTGTTTGTTTATTAACTATCATATGAAAAAAGTGTAGGCTATATAAACATCGAGGTCTACTGGAGTCAAACGTCTTTTCTTTTTTATTAAAGAACATGGCTGTTACTCTGTACCATCATGGTTATGTTTGATGGAGCAATAACCGCATCAGTGATAACGTTAGTGTACTGTAAGTGGAATTCCCCTGTGAAACTCATGAACACGCGTACCAATGTGATGTTAATGTGTACACTCAAACGAGAGGTGAGAGTGCAAATGAGTGTGTGTGTGTGTGCGCGCGCGGGTGTGTGTACATGTGTGCAAGTTTAGCACCTGAGCTTAGAGGGGCTCAGATGTGTGTGTTTCTCCTCATTAGGCTCACTTACCACTGACACCAGTCCCCCGCGCTGCTGGGCTACACCACCTGCCCAGCGATCTGCCACCCCCTCGCCTGCAGCATGCCCCTTCTGCCCCCGTACACACATGAACTCGCACAGTGGCGTGCACAGACATTTTGGGGGGAAGGTGCTGAAGCGGGGTGTTGGGGGCATGTGGAACTTCTGATTGCCTTACTAGGCTTATAGAGGCTATTATATCTGGGCATTATTGTAACATGCATTTGATCGCAAGTCATTTGTAGATTTCCATGTCCACATGGACCACAGTGACAAAAAACATTTAAAAGAACATTTTTCAAAAATGGCATTTTATGTCAAGTTGAGGAAATGGGCAGATGCTTTAGCACCACCTCGTCCCTATCTGTAAACGCCTATGCACTCGCAGCTGGAGTCACATATAGTTCATACACTATAGCCTATCAAAGCAGCCCTACTACACGTACGTTTTGCAGCAATGGGATGGTCTGCTTGTGCATTTTGAGTTATGACACATCTATCTATCTATCTATCTATCTATCTATCTATCTATCTATCTATCTATCTATCTATCTATCTATCTATCTATCTATCTATCTATCTATCTATCTATCTATCTATCTATCTAATTCTCTTTACCTATCTATCTAATCACGAACACACACACGCACACACACACACACACACACACACACACACACACACACACACACACACACACACACACACACACACACACACACACACACACACACACACACACACACACACACGCTTGAAGCAGGGAGGGGAGGGACAAGCCATTCTGCAATGTGAGCGGCGGCGGCTGCTCCGGCGTCGTCATCAGCCGGCCGGCCGCCCTGCCCGTCTCGTCTCCCCAGCGAGGCCGGCACTCTGACAGCTTGCACATTGGCTGCAAGACGAGAGCCATCAGCATCCGTCCTCCGCAGGCGTGTAAGTAAGCCAATCTGCTGCCTAATCTGCAGCAGCTGTTCTCCCCTCCGCCGTCGAGGAGGAGGAGTGAGGGGAGCAGGAGGAGGAGGAGGAAGAAGAGGTGGAGGAGGAGGATGAAGAAAAGGAGGAGGAGGTGGTGCAAGAGCAGGAGGAGGAGCAGTAGGGTGAAGGAGGTGTGTGGGGGGAGGAGGAAAAGGTGGTGGGGGAAGAGGGGGAGGTGGAGGAGGTGTAAGGAGGAGACTAAAAAGAGGAGGAGGAATAGGAGGAAGAGCCGTGAGAGGTGTGGGTGGAGGGGAAGGAGGAGTGTGGGGCAGAGGAGGAGGTCAGAAGCACCTTGATGATCCCCCGCCTGTGAAATGAGGATGGATATTTCATCTGACGAGACATTAACACAGTCCTGAAAGTGTTTTTAGCCTTGCTGCCTGCGCACATAAACAGGGAAGGAGAGGGGGGTGGGGGTGAGGCTGTGAGGCAGTCACACACACACACACACACACACACACACACACACACACACACACACACACACACACACACACACACACACACACTCGATTGCACAGCCAAATATACAGTATGAACACATACATGTATAGCACTTGCCCATAGATGCAAACAGACGGGGGTTACCGAGGGTGCATAGACTGCATAGACAAGGCTAACACATCCCATTTGGGTGCGGGGATAGAAAATAAAATATTTTTTCACAACTCAACTCTTATAAAAACAAATCCGTCAGGCCCATTGGTAAGCTGAGATCTGGATATGGCTCTCGCATAACAATGCATAGGCCACTTGTCACAGAATATAATATAATATAATATAATGTAATGTAATGTAATATAATATAATATAATATAATATAATATAATATAATGTAATATAATATAATATAATATAATATAATATATGCTTGTTGCAAGAACTATGAATGAGTCCCCAGCCACACACAGCCAAAGACCAGGTGTTAGTGATGCGCAGTCATCATAAAGTACAGTAATCCAAAATATGGGTTAAATCACTGGGTACTGGTTGACTGTGAATCACGAACTGTTTGTTTTGGTAAAGAACGCATTTCATCGCTACTTCATCCGGGTCACTATTTTCATACAGCCAAAGGCCATCCTAAATAATGCTGTCTATTGCCAGAAGGATACTGTGTCAGTTTCTTTAGTATCTGTGAGGTCTGCAGAGCTTGTTCGTGCCAGTGTTGCAAAGAATGGGTTTATCCTGCTTTCCATGTTCAGCCTTCAATTTGCCCATTCTCCAAATTTAACAGTCAGTCAACAAAAGGATGAGTAAACTGTTACATTTTAGATTAAATAACGTGTTATATTACAATAGAGGAGCTCAGGAAAAACCCATTCCATCTGGTTCTCATTGCCCATCCCCTTTTGTTAACATTCTGATGCTTGTGTCCTGTCGTCATCTGGGTGTTGAGTCCACTCATTTGACAGGCCTTCAGGGGGTGGAGTCCTGCTCCCACTCTTCGGTCCACACTGACTCACCTAATTGCCTCTTTAAAAATCACCTAATTCTCACCAATCAAGGGCCCTTTTAGTCCAGCAGCAAAATAAAGAAATCACCTTGGTTTGATTGGCCCCCAAATCAATGGATTTTCTGCTAAAGTGCAGAGGCTTAAAGAGCAGAGACCTCGTGATGAAGCTTTTGATCTTCGCATCCTTCACACTCCAGCAAGGAGAGAGAGAAGCCCTGAGACGGACGGAAAAATACAGCAGCCATCCAAGGTTAGTCCAGGATAACAAAGTGTTGGTTGGTTATTTGGCAGACTTTCCAAAACTTTTTGATTAACCGGGTGGAAGAGGGTCGGGCAAGGTGAAGAAAAAGACAGTTTGGACAAAGAGAGACAAAGAGAGAGGAGGGACAGAGAGATGTCTGTGTATCTGATTAACATTTGAGTGAAAAGGGCAAAGCTTGTCACACCAAAAAAACAGATACATTCATCTAAAGGCGACATTCGCAATCTCCAATCCCCCTACTGCACGAACCCAGTGGCCTAAGGAAATGTTAAGATGTTTGTTTTAAATATTCACATCAGTTGTTTACCACGCATGAACTGAGATTGAGCCTCCTAAGAAATCTGGCAGGGTTTACTGACCTCTCAAATTTCAGAAATAAAGTTCATCGACTGTCGTTCAATTTCAATTGACTTAAAATGGTTTATGCACAAATCAAATTTCAACACCAGAATAACAATCATCACATGTACCTTACCACCTCAAATCCGTGTTACTTTCCCTGAAGATACTGGCAAAGAAATACACCACATTCTAGCACACCCGTTGCTCATTGCATCACTGTATTCCCTGAACATGGTGTAGTTAATCTATTTGTTCAACTTATCCGTTTTGTGTGACAGTGATGTCCACCAGTCACCCGAGAAGGACAGCTGGACACAAGGGGCAGAGACAGGGCAGCGGCCAAGGTGACAGGTGTTTGTGTCTTTCAGCTGCTATCACCTGACTCTTTGTTCAATCAGGCAGCACTGAAGTATTTGAAAAGCCCACACACGTGTACACACACACGGACACACACGTGTGCATGTACTATACACATACACATACAGACAATTACACACATACACATGTGATGTACACACACACATACACACACGCAAAACACACTCACATGCACGCACACACATACTGACGCGCACATGTACGCACGCACGCACGCACACATGTACATACGTGCACACGTATGCGTGCGCGTGCGTGCACGCACACACACACACGCACACACACACACACGTACACACTCACACACGTACACACTCACACACACAAACTCACACCCGCATGTACACACACACACACAAACACACACACACACACACACACACACACACACACACACACACACACACACACACACACACACACACACACACACACACACACACACACACACACACACACACACACACACAGTTTAACCTTGTGGCTTGATAAGCTGCAAGGGAAGGATATTGCTGAATATCCGCTTCACCCTCCACCCTTTAGCTGCAGGTGGTAGGGAACAGCGTCCATTTTTTTGCACCCTTGGCACAATCAGGCCAGCATCATGACCAGTCTAGGCTGAGCTGTGCCTAGACTCCAGATATGGCTGTCATTTCCCATTTTCACTATATAATGCCATTTTCCTAACATATAATTTTTAGGGCTTTTGTGCCTTTATTATTTGATAGGACAGTGAAGAACAGACAGGAAATGCCTGGGAAGGGATCGGGAAATGACCCGGGCCGGGAATTGAACCTGTGTCGCCAGCGTAGCAATCCAGTGCCCAGCCGTTAGAGCCACGGCAGGGCCATCATGCCCTTTTTCTCAGCTGTGCACAAGCCACCATGTGAGGAGCATACAGCAGCCCTTGTGAAAACAGTTGTCGCACACTCAGAAGTTAATCCAATATTTTATACAATCATCGTTTAGGACAATGGCCAACATGAATTAACTATTGCACTCACATGCTCACAGAGTGCACAATATACTGAATGAGTGAGCATTTTGGATTTGCCCCCAGTGTGAGATTGAATGGCTATAGCCTTAAAGCTCATTGGCAATATAGTGACCACATCATTGATGATTACGTACAGTAACTGTATTGGATGACTTGACTTTAATACAATATTTGAACAGTTTTCACTCTGGGAGGTGTAACATTCATCTTGAACTTTGGCCATACACAACAGTGTATCATCCAAACTTGTCAATTTCTGATTATATCTTTGACCAGACAACAATTTTTGACATCTAAGGAGCGCTTGGTGTCAAAAAGTGATGTGTGCATCAAAGGCGCCCCCTTGAGGGAGAATAACATCACTGATGGTCAGGGTTAGGAAAAGGTCTTGGTTTAGGGGACCTCGACAACATGCGTGGAAGGTATGCCTTCTACGAATTTGAAATTCCAGAATCAATATCGATGAACGATTCAATGCTAGCCACTATTGTAATGTTGCACTTCTTTTTTCCCTTCTCTAATGGATCAAGCAAGAGCACGAGGATCAAATGAAAGCCAGGTAAGTATACGTGAGGTTTCAGCTGGCTAAATGACCTTCACATAAACTAGTCAGAAACCACAGGGACAGTGGAAACCCCAAAGATCCAGCTGTTAATGAGCTTAAGATCTAATCCAAAATGTTATATTATTTTACATAATGCAATGTTCCCTATCCTTCCGGTACCACCAAAAAGTGACGTTTGATCAAAAATGATGGCAAAATGATACAGTAGCTTGGATAATTTAAAATCTGGTCTTGAGGAAGATCCTGCATCTCACTCATTTACACAGGTTACAGCAGGTTGTGACCGACTCTCACAGCACAGAAGAAGAGTCATAGAGAAGTGGTGGGGTGCTTGGATTCAAAATTTGCAAAAACAAAACATATTGCTTTTCAGAAAGCAATCCTGCAAATATTGGAGATGACGTTTCGACAACACTTATTAGACATTTTCACAAGCATGTAATACAGACACAGAAAAGAAGAGTGTTACATAGTGGAAAATATTCGGAACCCACTGAGGCACTAATTTTGATTAAAAAAGTGACCTCCATGTGGATTCATTGGATTTATACACACCACTCATTTACTACAGAGAGAAAAGGGATGACAAGGAATTGCGAAATCTATACAGATGAAAATTTCAATACAAAACCACTAAATACAAATAAATTCACATAGGGCCTATGTAGCAACTCCCGTTTTATTACCAATATTTTCTTCATAAACAAACTGTTACAGCACCACTTACAAGTGTAAAGAGATTAAGTTAAATTAGTAGTAGTTAAGGATTATACTTGTATCTATAGTTCTTGGTGTGTGAGCTGGTCAAAAGTGGAGAACAGAGCATATTCTGTATGAGCACATGCTGAAGCAACCTTTAAATGCTCATTAAGTGGAACAAAACCTGCAACAGCAGGAAGAGAATCACCTGCAAATTATCTTTATAAAATCCTCCTCTCAAAGTTGTGTTGAGACTGATGCTTCTATGAATAAACAACACGCATGAAACCTGTTACTGAAAAAGGCCTCTGCGTGACCAATATATTACCCTGAGTGCCTGTGCGTGTGTGCATGCTCATGCCTGTGTATGTGTGTGTATATTTATGCCTGTATGTGTGTGTTTGTATGTGTGTGTTACTGTGAGCATGTGTATGTATGTATTTGCCTGAGCAGTTTGTGTGTGTGTGTGTGTGTGTGTGTGTGTGTGTGTGTGTGTGTGTGTGTGTGTGTGTGTGTGTGTGTGTGTGTGTGTGTGTGTGTATGTGTGTGTGTGTGTGTGTGTGTGTGTGTGTGTGTGTGTGTGTGTGTGTGTGTGTGTGTGTGTGTGTGTGTGTGTGTGTGTGCGTGCGTGCGTCTGGGCGTGTGTGTGTGTGTGTGTGTGTGTGTGTGTGTGTGTGTGTGTGTGTGTGTGTGTGCGTATGTGTGTGTGCGTGCGTCTGGGTGTGTGTGTGTGTGTGTGTGTGTGTGTGTGTGTGTGTGTGTGTGTGTGTGTGTGTGTGTGTGTGTGCGTATGTGTGTGTGCGTGCGTCTGGGTGTGTGAGTGTGTGTGTGTGTGTGTGTGTGTGTGTGTGTGTGTGTGTGTGTGTGTGTGTGTGTGTGTGTGTGTGTGTGTGTGTGTGTGTGTGTGTGCGTGACTGCATGTGCGTGCCTCGTTAACTGCCCTTTCAGGGGTAAATTGAGTGTGTGACTGAATATAATTCACCCGGAGCGTGCCCCCCAGTGCTTAATTTGTAAATCAGCAGGTAACGAAACGCAAAGTACACATAACGACACGTCGATGACGACATGGACTCAGGTCCCGGAACGCACACCAAAAAAAAAAAAAAAAACCCACTTCTACAGCTGTTACACATACATTGCACATACAAGCTCCATTTCAAACAACATCACTTTAATAAATGACATAAGATTGCGTTACCAAAAACGAACGCTACATGAAGTGAGTGTGCGCGCGCGCTGTGCGTGTGTGTGTGTGTGTGTGTGTGTGTGTGTGTGTGTGTGTGTGTGTGTGTGTGTGTGTGTGTGTGTGTGTGTGTGTGTGTTACGGACAACAAATGCAAATGACTCACCATTTAGCTGCTCATAATATTCCACATCACCAGCATGTCAGGATTCTCCTCCCTCTCTCTGTTGCGCGTTTTACTGCGTGCGTCTGTCGCGTTTCTGTGTCCCTTGGAAACCCAAGACCTGACGTAAGGGACAGGGTTGAATTTATCCAGTGGTGGTCCAACAAGATTCAGGAACAACAACGATGATATGGTGGGTATGAGCAGAGAGCCACGGTGGGGAGTGCATATCAGATTCATTTGAGAGAATCCACGCTCACATTCAGCACTTGCAATGGGAATACTGTTGACAGCAACAAGTAATTCCCTCAGTTCATCGGGCATGTCGTTTCCACCCGAGTCTCTGTATGCCCTGTAGGCCCGTAGGACAGCGCGTGGGTTTGTGATGTTGAAGCGTTGGCACAGTGACTCAACCTCAGTCTCTCCATACAACGCATCTGCTCCATCAGGCCAATACTGTGCGTAAAGTACCTTCAACTCCTCAATGAATTTGTTATATCCAGTTTTGTCTGGCATGCGACCTCCTTGCGATAGCATGCGCTCCTCCATGTTTTTGGCCACAGTTAAGAAAAACTGCTTGTGGTCGAGTGATTTGTCACTTGGCTTTCCTGCATTCAGTGTGACACCTTGGAATGAGTTTTCAACGATCCCCCTTTGGCTCAGTTCAGTGTAGCGCCCTGGCCGTTCTGACATTGCCTCGAGCACTCTGATTTCACGTGAAATTGTCTTGTGTGCTGAAATTATGGTGACGTCTCTTTTTTGAAGCTCAACTGAAAGCTCAGACAATTCTTGTAGTGCATCGCACATAATGCCTAAATTGTTCACAAAGGCATGTGAAGACAGGCGCATAGCAAGCCCGCTGTATGTGCGCCTTGTGATGCCATCACGAGAGGGGTCGTCGGATGCCGTTTGGAAATGCTTGTAAAGTGCTGGGTAATTCTTCCACACAGCGTCGACTGTTCTAAAACTTGAGGCCACCCACCTGGTATCTAGAATTCGACCTATTTTGCATAGTTGTACATCCAGGCTCTCCGCAGCTGTTCTCAGTTCCAATCGGTTTTTGTTGGATGTGCTATACAGTGCATACAGCTTGTCCATCAGACTTTTAAAGTGATTCACGGCGCCCATCTCTTTCACTACGTCGGCAACCGCGAGCTCAAGTCTGTGGGCTGAGCAGTGCCACAGAGTGATGTTGGGGAACATTGCCTGGAGCCGACTCGCCACTCCAGTTTTACGCCCCAACATAACGGACGCACCATCACAAGTTACCCCAATGAGGGTTTTAGACAGAAATTCCTGGGTGAAATGAAGGCGCTCCAGGGCAGTCAACAGTGCATGGACAATACCATGGACAGTTAGATCATCTAGCTCGACAAGCTCAGTAAAAATGTTGGTGGGTTTGTCCATGTCGGGCAACTGAGCACGAATATAAATGATTAAACAGCTCTTCTTACTCAAGCTAGTTGACTCGTCCAACATTAAACTGAGTTTAGGTGCGCACACAACTATTTGTTCGAATATCTTTCTTTTCATTTCTTCTGAAATGTGTTTTTGAATGTTACTACACGCCACGTTCGAGTGCAAAATCCTCCCCATGTCCAGTCCATTTAATTCTTGACAATCAATCTCGTGCTCAAAGCCATATGCGGGACGGTGACGTTTAGCCTCCTTGTATGCTGTGCGAAATACACGAGCGGTGGTGGTAATTTGTTCGGACAGGCTATTCATTACACACTGGCCCATACTGTCTACTTTGGCTTTCTCCAGAATGCTTGCGGCTGCCAGGTGAGCTTTAGTACGGGCATGTTCGAATACTTTTTTCCGGAGTGCGCGTTGCTGTTTTTTGATATCCAAAGCCGATGATGACACTGTACTGGACACCCATTCTTTGGCAAGTTTCAGCCCCCCAGTCTTAAGTGGCCCCAATGTCCCCACTTTTTGACAGACTGTGCAGCCTAAACCTAAACTTCCCATAACCAGCCAGGGGTTGTATGACTGTTTGATTTTAAACTGCTCTGGCGTCCAAATATGTGAGCATCCTCCCTTCCCGGATCTCTCGCTTGCCCCATCCTGCTCTCCTCCGCTGTCCCCGCTCTCCTCTCCTGAACCCTCCACGCTAACTGTCCCAGTTGTCACCTCTTGCTCCAGCTCGGTTGTTTCTTGCTGTGATGCTGTAGCACTGGTCTGGTGGTCGTCGTGGCTTTGTCCTTCAACTGCATCTGGCTGGTTGTCCTGGTCCACGGCAGCTGTGTAGTCTGTATCAGCACCGGTCGTAGCTAGCTGCACCTGCACGCTAGAACTAGGAACTGTTGAGGCGGTGGGAGAACTAGCCGTTCTGCTTGCTTCGTGGATGCTAGCAGCTATGCTGCTGTCCCCATCGCCGGTTGCTTTGAAGCGTTTTGACTCCTCTCCCTCTTCCTTTTTCTTGAAAAATGACGTTAAAGTCATCTGTCGTTTACACATTTTAAAAGTAAAACACCTGCACAAGTTGATTGTCACTGACACACTGACCTCCGTCCGACCTGTATTTGCCGGCCAGTATTAAATTTCCATTCTGTTCCTCTTGAGGCGTGGTTTGTATGTCAAGCGACCAGTAACATTGAATAGACATGAGGGTATGAAGATTTATTATAAAAACGTAATCCATCAATTTATTTTGTACAATTTATGAATAGAAGTTATGGGCGAATTTAAAACTTTTTCATGATTAAAAAAAAAAAAAATTTTTTTAATTATTCTCGAGAGGTGGGGGATCAGCCAAAATAAGTCCCGGAACACGGGGGGGTCAAAATGACGAGGTGGGGGATCCTGTTCCGGCATGTTCCGGCTCAAATTAAGCACTGGTGCCCCCTCTTCTCTCTCAACTCCCCCTCAATACCCCACCACACCCCACCCTGCCCACCTCAGGACCACTAATGCACCGCGTCGCAACGCTGGCTGCACAAAATCCATTGCCGTAAATTTCTCCCCTAAACACCAACACATCCCCTTGCTTCACCCCCACCCCCCCCCTCTCTCCCTCCCTACCTCGCCCAGGGTGGGTTGCCTGGTAACAGGACACAGCCAAGCCCTTGCTCATCAAATGCCCTCAGTCCTCTCGTTTTAGGGTAGCATAGCAACACCCCCTGCTCTGCTTTCTCACCTCTCTCCCTTCATCTCTCTGTCTCTGTCTCTGTCTCTGTCTGTCTTGCTTTCTTTTTCTCACCCTCTCTCTGTGGGTCTCCCTTTCTCTCACTCTTTCTTTCTCCTTATCTTTCATTCCCTCTCTTTCTGCTTTTCTCTCCTCTTCTCTCTTTCTCCATCTCATCCTCTCTTTCTTTCTGCTCAGCTCTCTGTTTCCCATCCTCTCTCCCCCTTTCTCTCAGATTATTTATCTCTCTCTCTCTCTCTCTCTCTCTCTCTCTCTCTCTCTCTCTCTCTCTCTCTCTCTCTCTCTCTCTCTCTCTCTCTCTGTCTCCTCATCTCTTTTTCTATCCAAATCTGTTGCCTCGGAGCTGCAGGCAGGGCGAGAGTTGTCTGCTGTGTCCAAACTCTGCCTCCAGGCTCCCACTCCTCCGACAGCCACTCTCTCTCAACATGTCACATCTGCTTCTGAACGATTCCATCCAAAAAAAATGACAAATATCTGGCCAAATGCCATGATATGAGCAACAACAGTCACAACGTCAGTGCAAAGCTGCAAAAGGCACATATCAAAAACTGTCACCAAAAAAAACTGTCGTAGAGCATTAAGTTCAGTGACACATGGTTTGTAGATTTTGGGGCTAAAGTGAAAGCCAAATACTGAAGTGACACTACCCCAAACTACAGATGGTACGCCATCTCAGCCTGTCTGTTTGATTTTAGAAATTACATTGACATGGCTGACGAAAAACATTGCTGTCTTAGGATAGATCTCAGCATTACATGCTCCTTTACTACATATATGAGAAGTAGTTTGAGAAGGTCTTTGATCTTTCACCTTCTATACTAAAAACTGAAAATTATGAAGGTCAGTCAAGAGCATCACTTCTCTTGAATGGGAAAACAGTGAAATAGCTAATAGCTGGCAGAAAATGTGATGCCATTACTGTAAATAACTAGATGGCATTACTCCAGTCACGATGATATCTGGTGGATCTCGCCGTTATCTAGCGGCCATTTCCAATCAAAGCTATAGCTGTGCATCCAATTTCCTCAGGCGATGCACATGAAAATTACCAATTGATTGATGATCAGTTGATACAATCAATCAATTGTGTTCCGCACCTCAAGAGTGGCCCACCCTCAAGGTCATTTAGAGGAGAGGAGGGGAGAAAATAGTGAGGAGAGGAAATTCTACGCAGTGAAAAGAGGCAGGGTTGATTCGACACTGTTCAGAGAATATACTGTATAGTCCCATTCGATTTTAGTGTTTGGTCTCTGTATGGTCCCATGCTATGTTGAATTAACACTGCAAAGCCATGTATGCTCTAAATCAGTGTTACATTCAACTCTCTGTGAGTTGAATTCAGACTAAATGGATTGGGACCATGGCGGTTCTAGAAGGGGGGGAGGCAGGGGGGGCACCTGTCCCCTGTTGTGGCCCCTGTATTAAACAGCCAATGGTTTAAATATCAATTTGTAATTAAACAAATGAAACTCTAAATATAAAAATATGCATGAATATAATAGATACATATAAAATTGAAATCCTGTTTTGCCATCAATTGTGTGCCCCTAAAAGCACATTGGCCCCACCTCAGCCCCCCTGGTAATTTAGGTCTAGAATCGCCACTGCATGCATTTTCAGAATAGTGCTGAATGAACTCTGCATCTTTTAGTGTGTAAGAGTACGCCGTGCGGGCAAGCTAAGGCAAGTCAGGGCCCCTTCTCTTTCCCAGTGTGGCCACCCAGCCAGCTCTGGTAACAACTGCTCTGGTGACAGGAGTGTGGTGGCGCTATTGATTTGGGACAGTCATTAGTGGGAATGACTATCGTATCAGTGACAAGAAGAGGGGACTCTGAAGAGTCGTCGCCCATAAAGAGCAGCGAGCAGAACTACTCGAAATCGTTAAGGCCTTAATTCCATCACGTTTTGAGCCATTTCGCATGCCCACGGGCCCCTGAGCACACAATAACAGTGGGGCTCCTCAAGGTCAAAGTTCAACGGGGCTCTTATGTCATATGGTGGAAGTCGTGACCAGTTCTGCCGTCTTGCTTTTTCCCCCCCTCCATCAACCCATCCATCCATCCATCCAATAAGCGCACGTGCGTGCACACACACACACACACGCACACGCACAGACACTATCTCTCTCTCTCTCTCTCTCTCTCTCTCTCTCCCCTCCTCGTCCCGGAAGCAATAACCTCTGTGTTGAATACGCCATGATCACTTTACACTCCATTAGACCACCTCGGCTTTCCTGCTATTATTGATCTCACACACAATAGAGCGCCAGAGACGTGCTAGACAGCGGGGTGTAGCACATCATTCACATCGCACATCGCTCCCCTCTTATGCCCCAGACCAGCACAGAAGCAAAGATGGACAAGGGCACCACCACTCTGGCTTTGGGCCTTACTTTACTTTGCTTCTTGTGCATTCTATATTTCTCTATACAGTAAATTCTGCAGTGCTCATTTAACACTTAGAGAGTTCATTTGAGTCCATTTGGACTTAAATGGACTCTGTAAGTGTTGAATTAACACCACAACATTTACTGTGTATATACAGTGCATACTATCAGAGGTGCATCTTGCCACCAGGCAAGGCAGGCAGCCGCTTGGGGCCCCCAAGATCCTAGATAGTGAATAACAGGCCACATTTTACCACAGTAGTGGCGATTTTGGTTCAAATGCTTTTTTTTTTGCATTTTCGCTTGGGGCCCCATCTGACCCTAGAATCGCCTCTGCATACTATAAATGAGTACACCCCTTTTGAAAAGTAACGTTTTGAATAATATTTCAATAAGCACACAAGATATGCCTTTTTCACACCAAGGGCAGCCTACGCTAACTGAGCGACGGAAGTCATTATTTCTATTCTATTGGAGGGCACGTGACCAGCATGACCAGAGCGAATTCGCCAGGAGCGAAGCAAACTGAGCGACCAGAGCGAATTTTAACGATAGAAAGTCAGCTAATATTATGGTAATGAGCTATGACGCGGTTCGGCGAAAACCAATTGGAATTTTCATATCTCTGAATGTCCCAGGCTGTCATACCAGAGCCGTTATGTGATTAGATAAATCAAACATGTAAATGTCATGTCCAGAGCGAATGAAGCGAATTCAAGGCGAAACTTCTTCTGCTACCTCCGCTACCAGGCAGCGTAGGTCGCTCTTGGTGTGGACAAGGCATTACAAGATTAAGTTGTTGAGTTTACAACAGAAAAGTAAGGTTAATAATATAACTTCAATTAAACATTTTCCATTTTTTGTGAAATCAAAAGTGAGTACATCCCCATGTTAAAATCCGTTAGAGAGGATCATGATCTGCTTCAGTAGTCATGGTGCATGTTCACATGCATGTCTCTTTTGGTTAGATTCAGCTTCTCAGTGTTGTAAATTGGTTGTCACCACATATGCTTGACACAATAGCTAAAGTCAATTTGTTTATCATGGTCTCATCAGAGACAAACAGGCTAAGGATATGGATTGCTGGAACCATGTCCTGTGGTCTGATGACACCAAGATAAACACATTTACTTCAAATTGTGACAAGAGTGTGTGGTGGTAACAAAGTAACCAGTTGAAAGAAAAGTGTCCCATGTTTGCTGTCAAGAATGGTGCTGGCATGGTTTTGGGCTGAATCAATGCCGACAACATTTTTGGAAAGTTGAATTTCACACACACAATGTGCAGTGAAAAACTAACATACTGATACAAAAAAAACAACATACTAATACAGACATGTACAAAAAATACACACACACACACACACACACACACACACACACACACACACACACACACACACACACACACACACACACACACACACACACACACACACACACACACACACACACACACACAGTGCAGTGAGGAGATGTGGCTTCAGGGTTAGAGTTAGGATATGACCCAGGTTGGACTCAAACCTGGGTCCCCGTGGGCATGTAGGCCATATATGGTCAGGTGCATTAGCACATTGTGCCACAGTGCCGTGTGCATTTCTGTTTTTATTCCTGTAAAAGTCCTCTTTGTATCTTCCCCTCCAAAAAAAAAGTCCCACATATATCGAGGCTTAAGTAGGAAGAACTCCTGAGGCGAGCTGTTTGTGAGCGGATCATCCATTGCCTACTGTGGATCAAGGTCACTAAGGCTTTTTGTTTTTTGCTCTTGTTGAAATATATTTATTTTCCCTTTCATGCGGCGTTTGGATTCAGGCTATTTTTTTGTAAAACAGAGGAACACGAGACGTTTACAGTACTGTATGTAGTCGGCGGCTTCTAAACGACCTTGCTAGCTGCTGTATCGATACCATGAACTCCACCTGCCTTTCGTATCACACAATGCGTGCAATGTTGGCATCAATGCTGTTCTGGTAGTAATTCTAAATGATCATTCACCCGGGAGAGCCCTTTTCAGTTTGTTTTGTTTGTTTGGGTATCACTTTATTTTAATGGTTCACTATTACAGTGGATCTACCACATTGGGTACAGTGTAATAACCAGTGTAGCAATATGTAACACCATGTAATACCAGTGTAACCCCATGCACAAATTCTGTACTTACATCTAGGGTTAGAGTTAGGGTTAGGATTAGGGTTGGTACATGCTATTACACTGATATTACAAGGTATTAGGCTATTGTTAGTACACTGGATATTACACTGTACCTACAGTAATAGTGAACCATTATAATAAAGTGTTACCTTTGTTTGTTTCTTTTTGTAATTTAAACAGGATCTTATTGTTGATGATGTAACCATAACAAACAACTCCCTCCACGGTTAGATAAACAAAATGAACACAAATTGTTTGGGAGGAGAAAATACAAGCTAGCGAGCACAGGCAATAATTAATCAGAACAGCTTGTTTAGAATTAGTGTTTTCAAGTGTATTTTCCAAGTGTACGTGTCATATTAGCGTAATTGTGATATTAGTTGTAATATTACTTACTGTTTACTCAATCATTAATCTTACCATCATAATTTATAACCATAACACATTTTAAACTGTTTAACTATATTGGCACTGCTGGAACACCTCAAATGTGATACAGAAGGGACTAGAATGAAGAGAGAGAGATGTCTTTTACAAACATAGATCTGATGCATAGCAATACATTCCACACATGACATTCCATACATTCCTATGCTATTTATAGACATCGTGTGATTGCTCAAACCTGTCTGCCTTCACATCTACGTACATCAGCACAGCAATGACAACAGACGACACTCAAATACAGCATTTCCATTTCTCGTCACATCGATGTCATTCATTGTGTTTCTCAGTAACTCGCCAGCGCAAGGGCAAAAGAGAGATGGATTTCAATAACATGTATTTAGGTTTGCACACCTGGGCCATACGTGAGCAGCCCATGTGACTGTTCAGTTGATTAGGAAAGAAAGAGAACTCCGATATTTGTTTCAGTTACTGACCTTAAAATGAGTAAGTGCACATTCCTTCTTATTTGACTGGTGAGGTGGCCTGCAAGATAATCTGTGGCAACACATGATCAGACAGTGTCCACATCAGTTTAGTATAAGCCCCTTGCTGCTCTTCAGTTCTTCAGTGGGATGTACACCCAAGAGTGTCCCCATCAGTCAGCAGGGAAGACGGTAGGTGTGTACAAGGTGACAGTTGCTCAGGGCCAAGGGGGAAAGGGCCCCAGAATTGAGTCCTTATGACATTGTACATACGGAGAGGGGCCCTTCGGATGACCTTGTTCTGGGTCCGGCCAAAGCTCTCTGCGGCCCTCTCAGTCAGTATAGGCCTCTTGCTGTCCTCAATGGATAAGCACATCCAACAGAGCAGTATGGTATACTCTTGCTGCTGTTCAATAGGGTAGCGCTGTCCGTGGTGCTGAATATCTTAGTGCCCTCACCTTTTATCAGAAGCCATCAGTGTCAGACTCATACAGTGAGTTTAATCCAGTACTAACAGGGCTTTTCAAATCAAATGGACCTTGGCCCTCGCTCTGTGGTGTTATTAATGCACCCTGTGGGACACATCACCGACTAGATGAATGGACATTTTAGTATGATACCTTTGGGTCGTGATAGGGAAATGTTCGTCTCTCAGTGTGTGTGTGTGTGTGTGTGTGTGTGTGTGTGTGTGTGTGTGTGTGTGTGTGTGTGTGTGTGTGTGTGTGTGTGTGTGTATGTGTGTGTGTGAGAGAGAGAGAGAGAGAGAGAGAGAGAGAGAGAGAGAGAGAGAGAGAGAGAGAGAGAGAGAGAGAGAGAGAGAGAGACAGACACTGAGGGAAGAGATGAGTCACTGAAAAGACTGAAAGATCTGGAAAGGAACAGAGAGGAACAGAGAAAGACAGACAGACAGAGACACAGCGATGATCGTCTGTTTTAAAGCACGCAGATGGGTGTGTGTGGTGTGTTAGCCTAAATGTCAGTGGTGTGTAAGTGCGTGGGATGGGGGCGATGCCATTCGTTACAGTGGGCCTTTCATTAGCCTCCCCTGTCACTATGGCAGCTACACAATGCCTGCTTTCCCAAACCCAGGATATGTAGAGTGACAGAGCCATTAGCTTGCCAATGTGTAAGCACACACGCAGACGCCGAACACACATGCACACATGCAAACGGACACACACACATGCAAACGGACACATGCAAACGGACACACACACACGCGCGCACGCGCGCACACACACACAAACAAGTCACACGGTGCGTGCATATACACACTAGATCATGCATTTAAACACACAAGCACAGCCTCTTGCATTTACATTTGAGGGACAACATTTGAGGGGACTGAACACTGAAATGCCTCTTACTTATACAGGACATTTGAATAAGAACAATATAAGCATGCGTCTTGAGCAAAATTGTAAATGGGTATATATAGGCCTATATTAACATAATACCTCTGAAATGTGTAGTGCACTTAAGGTATTTGTCTGTCTGTGTGTGTGTGTGTGTGTGTGTGTGTGTGTGTGTGTGTGTGTGTGTGTGTGTGTGTGTGTGTGTGTGTGTGTGTGTGTGTGTGTGTGTGTGTGTGTGTGTGTGTGTGTGTGTGTGTGTGTGTGTGTGTGTGTGTGTGTGTGTGTGTGTGTAAAATGTATAGTTTGACTTGCTTATAGGAATATTTCAAATCAGTGTGTGTGTGTGTGTGTGTGTGTGTGTGTGTGTGTGTGTGTGTGTGTGTGTGTGTGTGTGTGTGTGTGTGTGTGTGTGTGTGTGTGTGTGTGTGTGTGTGTGTGTGTGTGTGTGTGTGTGTGTGTGTGTGTCTGTGTGTGTGTGTGTGTGCGTGCGTGCGTGCGTGCGTGTTTGGTTCCGCATATATGTGTGGTAATTTATTGACAATAACTTGTGGGCAAAAGCTGAAAACAATTGGAAATACACCTTGCAGGCTGTCAGCACACATGGCAAGTCCAAAAGTAAAATTCATTTTCATTGAGACAGAGAGGCTGGGCTGCAATAAAGAAAAATCACTTCAAATTAATAGCTTGAATTCAGTGTGTGTGTGTGTGTGTGTGTGTGTGTGTGTGTGTGTGTGTGTGTGTGTGTGTGTGTGTGTGTGTGTGTGTGTGTGTGTGTGTGTGTGTGTGTGTGTGTGTGTGTGTGTGTGTGTGTGTGTGTGTGTCTGGAACATGTGTGTGTGGGGGGGGGAGACAGAGAGAGAGAGAGAGAGAGAGAGAGAGAGAGAGAGAGAGAGAGAGAGAGAGAGAGAGAGAGAGAGAGAGAGAGAGAGAGAGAGAGAGAGAGAACATGCATGCACATGTGTGTGTGTGTGTGTGTGCCCGCATGTGCGTGTGTGCACATGTGTAGGTGTGCTGGAGAGCAAAAAAAAGATTGCTCTTTAATGGCTCTCCACTGTTCCTTTTCATGTGCAAATGCTGCTGCTTCATGTGCCGCGAAGAGCCTGCGTGCCTGCCTGCCTAGGAACACGAGTCCTAACAAGACGGACAAAATGGCAGCATGTGTCTCCACTGAGCACGGCGCGGCTCTCACAACACTTGTAATTTGATCAGAGCAGTGTGTGCCCTCACTTACATTCGTTCTCTCTCTCTCTCTTTCTCTTTCTCTCTCTCTCTCTCTCTCTCTCTCTCTCTCTCTCTCTCTCAGGGTCGGGTTTATTGTTTGCATTCATTCTCACATTCATGGTATTTGGGTTTGGGCTGTTTGACTTCAAAAGAAAGTGTAAATTGATCAGCAAATAAAAGAGCCGAGGTGCTAATGTGTCCGACCAGGAGGAGACGGTCATGTTGATGTTTTAGACACGGACATCATCAAATGAGGCTGACGGCTTCTGAAGCCATTTTGTCATTCTATAGCAGTTAATTCAGCCATTTTGAACCTTTGCATAGATGCTAATAGACTTGAGTGATTGATTATTGATGGAACGATTGAAAGATTGATTGCTTGTTTATTTATTCGTGTATGTTTGTCTGTCTGATTGTTTGATTGCTTGTTTCTTCATTTGTTTATTTATTATCTATATTAGTGCAATCACTTGCTTACAGTAAAGACACCCTCTGCAGTTTGTGTGGGTATGCGCAGCGATATGTGGTGGTTGTCATTCACTTGCTAATGATTAATTTAAGCACCAGCTGACTCAGGACAGTAATTAATAAGTATTTTAATGCATACCAGTTCATTTAAAACTATGCTGTGCTTGATAGCTTTTGATTCTGCCACACTGCTCACCAGAGGTGTCATACAGAGCCTCAAAAAGTATCCTTGATGTGGCTGTAGACAAAAAAATATCAGAGATGCAACAGAAATGTTGTAGGAAAAAAAATACTTGATGTCATTATGTCATTATGTGTGGAGCAACATTACAAATTGGTCTTCAGTTTTCTTCAGGATACACACAAACCACAGTCCATTTGAGGGCTGAGTGCTTGCCTGTTCTTACCACACACATGCCTGAATAGATGGCTGCAACACAAATGTCAAAATAAATCATAGCAACCAACACACCAGAAGCCCTTAGACAAAGGTACCGTACAGGTGTAATACAATAATCACACGTAGTGTTTCTGTTGGACTTTGCTGCTTCCAATGCTTCATTTCCTTCTTGTAGAGCAGTAGAGGGAGAGATATAGTGTGTGTGTGCATAAGTGCGTGCGAGCGTGCATGCGTGAGTGCGTGCGAGTGTGCGTGCGAGTGTGCGTGCGTGCGGGCATATGTGTGACAGAGAGAGAGAGAGAGAGAGAGAGAGAGAGAGAGAAAGAGAGAGAGACCGAGAGAGATAGACAGACAGAAAGACAGACAGACAGACAGAGAAAAAGAGAGAGTGATCCAGGGAAATGACAGGGCCTTTTGCCCGTGCTGACAGGCCCATCGTCCAGTCTTTCTTTGGTCATCTTTGTGTTGTCACGGCAATGGTTCACTGCTTTCCAATAACAAAAAAAAATTAGAGAGGGGGAAGAGAGAGAAAATACAGACAGAGAAAAGAGAAGACAGAGAAAGGGAGAGTGAGTGAAACAGAGAGTGTGTAGAGGAGAGGAGAGGGACAGTGCGTGTAAGAGAATGAGAGAGAAAACATAATTTTCTCCAGGCAATTCGACTTGCTCCTCTCCTCTGACCTCCAGAAGAATGACAGAATAAATGCACAAGTGCCTGAGATAGAGAGAAAGAAAGAGAGAGAGAGAGAGAGAGAGAGCAAGAGAGAGAGAGAGAGAGAGAGAGCAAGAAAGAAAGAAAAAAAGAGAGAGAAGGAGCGAGACAGACAGAAACAGTGAGAGCGAGAGAGAGAGAGGGAAAAAAGAGAGATGGAAAGAGAAGACGAATAAAGAAGGAGAGAGAAAAAAAAGAAGCGAGGGGAAATCAGCCCCTGAAACGGGGCCACACGGAAGATTTCTTGCAAAGAAAAGCTGCCATTGTGCCTCGCTCTCTCTCCTCTCTGATGCTCCGCGGCGGGAACCAAAGAGCTTAGCTCTCGCAGGGGCCTGAGGGGCCCTCCGTCCATCCAGGGCGGCCATGTTTGTTTATTTATTATAAGTCTGTTTTCTGTGTGTTGGAAGGGCCGCACAATGGAGAGAGCAGTGAGTGGGTAATAATTTAATATCTGCTAAATTATGAGGGTGGGGGTGAGGAGGGTGGGGGTGAGGGGGGGGGGTGAAAAGAAGGAGAGCAGAGCTATAGGCAGTGTATTTATTCTCCGATTCCTATCTCTCATCACGCACCATTAACCCCAAGGAAAAGACTGAGAATGGAGCCGCACAGAGGATAAAACAGATGTGTGCATGTGTGTGTGTGTGTGTGTGTGTGTGTGTGTGTGTGTGTGTGTGTGTGTGTGTGTGTGTGTGTGTGTGTGTGTGTGTGTGTGTGTGTGTGTGTGTGTGTGTGTGTGTGTGTGTGTGTGTGCGTGTGTGCGTGTGTGCGTGTGAGCGTGCGTGTGTGTGACTGTATTTTATGGGGAGAGTGGGTGGTTATGAAATGCATGAGGGAAGCAAATGATGCACACACACACACACACACACACACACACACACACACACACACACACACACACACACACACACACACACACACACACACACACACACACACACACACACACACACACACACACACACTCACACACAAAGTGACACACAGTAACAGTTTCTCTCTCATACACACACACACACACACACACACACACACACACACACACACACACACACACACACACACACACACACACACACACACACACACACACACACACACACACACACACACACACACACACACTTGAGGGCCTGAATGGCTCTTGTGGAGGAAGAAAGGGGCAGTTGGGTGAGCTGTGATGAAGGAGAGTAAGTCTGTGAGTGAGTGTTCATGTAAATGTGTGCGTGTCTGTGTGTTTGTGTGAGCTTGTGTGTGTTTGGTTGTGTGTATGAGTGCGTCAGTGTGTGTGTGTGTGTGTGGGGGGGGTGCATCAGTAATTGTGTTTGTGTGTGTATGTGAGTGTGTGTGTGAGTGCGTCAGTAAGTGCGCGTGTGTGTGAGTGCGTCAGTAAGTGTGTGTGTGTTTGAATGTGTCAGTAAGTGTGTGTGAGTGCGTCCATAAGTGTGTATGTGCATGTGAGTGCGTCAGTAAGTGTGTGTGTGAGTGCGTCAATGTGTATGAGTGCGTCATTGTGTGTGAGTGCATCAGTGTGTGAGTGCGTGTGTGAGTCCGTCACTGTGTGTGTGTGTGTTCGTCAGTGTGTGTGAGTGCGTCAGTGTGTGTGAGTGCGTCTGTGTGTGTGTGCCTGTGTGGGCGGACAGGGCTCCTCCTCGGATGTAGACCCATGAATGCACCTGGGAACATTCAGATGTACACACTTCACTGTCTTAAGCA
>NC_085870.1:33006426-33033926 GCF_034702125.1 Engraulis encrasicolus
CCCCGACAAAGCTGTCCGGCCTGCCCTGCCGCCAACAGCCGTGGCACTGAATCCCTGTCCTCTGGCCTGGCTCTGCTCAGTGGTCTGTCGCTAATGACTAAATGGGCGCTAGCGGGACGCCCGGGCCAACGTCAAAGCGCTGATGACCAGAGCCAATGAGTAGATGAGCCGCAAGCCCGGAGACTCCAACACCGCCGTTGTCTTGGAAACGGGTTTAAAAATAATGTGCGAGACAAACACCGATTCCGAAGCCAGTCATCAGCACAGCAGCTGCCTGCTGATGATGGGGGTGAGAGACGCATCGTCAGCTGGAGTGCACGGAGGCTTAAAGAGCATCGCCACACACCTGGATGTGTTCATATACGGATGGCATATCTTTGGCAGAAAATGGGGGGCCTATGTTTGTCTGTAGCTGATGTGGCCCCATGGTTATGTCAAACAAAGATGGAATCCGTTGGGGGAAAATAGTTGCTGGCTCTCTCTGTCTCTTGCTCTCCAACACACACACATTCATACACACACTCTCACACACACTCCTTCATTAGCACTCCAAATACATTCCTCCTCCACGCCTCCATTTCCAAACTTCGCTGTGACTATTACATACACCAAGGCTGGTATTAACAGCATTAGACAAGTTTTGTCAGTCTTTGACAGAGACCTGCTTTCGCCTCTAACTTGGCTACAGAGCTGGACTGGGAAACTGAACCTGTCCTCAGGGCTAGTGCTAGGCATAGCCAGACAAGGCGGTCGCCGAGGGTGCCAAAATTCTTGGGTGCCTGGAATTCCCATGGAATTAGAGCGTCAAGCGAAACAAAGCATTACACTTTACATCGACAATGATTTTGCCACTTTCCTGGATGCCAGTAGATGCCACTTTCCAAATGCACAAAAAAGAAAGGGGGTAATGGCCTAGGATACCAAATTGACTAGCATACAGTGCTCACTGCACACAATTAAGTTGCATTTATGCCTAAGGGAGTAGTGCAGTGGAATGGTACCACGCTTGCTCACAGTCATGGAGGAAGGCGGGAGAGGGCACTGGTTATTACTTCCCCCACCAACCTGGCTGGTCGGAAATCCAGCCGGAAACCCTTAGGCTACAAGGCTGGCACCCACTAAGCCATAACTGCCCTGTTTCCTTGATGACGGAGAAGATGTCCCAGCTCAGAGATGTCCCGGCTCAGCAGAGGTGTCAAAAGAAAAAGTTAAAAAAAGTACAAGTACAAAAAAGAAACGCTGTTTCCTTCCAACCAAACTCCAACACAGGTAACTTATCTGAACAAGTCAAGTCAAGTCAAGTAGGTTTTATTGTCAATTTCTTTACATGCACTGGTCATACAAAGAATTTGAAATTACATTTCTTGCTTTCCCATACAGACATAGACTAATCTAGGTAAGGACATAGACAGTATAGACATAGACAGTACTTATACATGGACTTAAGACAGTATGGACATAGACAGTGCTCATACAGACATTTAAAGTGCAAGACTGGACAACAGAAGACTTGTAGAGGACATACATTAAGAGGTATTTGTTGTGCTTTTGTGCTTTTCCTAAAAAAAAGTCCTTTATAGCGTTCTGACATGGTAATAGTAGCATTTTGAAGAAAAATAAATATTAAAAAGGTCTGTCAAGTACACCAGCAGCAGTGTGTGTGTGTGTGTGTGTGTGTGTGTGTGTGTGTGTGTGTGTGTGTGTGTGTGTGTGTGTGTGTGTGTGTGTGTGTGTGTGTGTGTGTGTGTGTGTGTGTGTGTGTGTGTATGTGTGTGTATGTGTTTAGTGCAGGTAGAAAGTGCGGTGTGCGTCTGTGTGTGTGTTCGTGTGTCTGTGTGTCTGTGTGTGTGTGTGTGTGTGTGTCAGTGTGTGTATGTTTGGGTTTAGTTCAGAAAGTGCAGTGTGCGTGTGTGTGTGTGTGTGTGTGTGTGTGTGTGTGTGTGTGTGTGTGTGTGTGTGTGTGTGTGTGTGTGTGTGTGTGTGTGTGTGTGTGTGTGTGTGTGTGTGTGTGTGTGTGTGTGTGTGTGCATGTTTTGAGTTAGTGCAGGTTGAAAGTTCAGTCACAAGTATAGTAGTGCAGGTGGAATGTTCAGTCGCAGATGTGGTGGTGGGGGATGGGGGGGGGGGTTGTCAGTGGCCTTGCTGGCTAGAGGCTGACAGTGGAGGGAGAGTGGGTTGAGTGTTCAGCATCTTGATCGCTTGGTGCATTGTGCTGCTCGCCAGCCTGGTGGTACGGGAACGGAGGCGCCTGTACCTCTTTCCAGAGGGCAGGAGGCTGAACAGTTTGTGTGCAGGGTGGCTTGTGTCTTTGATGATCATCAGTGCTTTCCGGGTGAGGCGTGTGGTGTAAATGTCCAGTAAACCTATGTACTTGTCTTGCAATCAGCTAACTCTGCGCTGGTTGGATCAAATTTGTGGTGGGTTCTGGTAAGGTTTTTAGTGTTTTTCAGTAACAACACAGGCTATCTACCTCATTAGATACAATGGAGTGAATGGAGTAGCTATGCAATATCATGTGCCGGTGTTGTACGTACCACTCACCATGACTTTACTTTCACTTTTGACACCTCTGCAGTTCAGCGGGGCTTCTGCTTTGTCACTGAGGCAGTGTCTTGTTGTCAATATATAAGCTACCCATAAAACGGAGCCACCAAGCCATTACAAAACACTTACAGTACTGCCCCTAGGGGCTAGGATTTGGGCTTGCATGCTATGTTACCATAACATATTGCTGGCTCATCTCAACAAAGTAGCTCATCTCGGAAGACTAACGGCCTTGTCCCTCCTGAAAATCCTCCATCATTTAGCCCCATGCTGTTCAGACATGGCACCAGAGCCCGGGGGTGCTCATTGCACTGACGAAGGAGCCCTGCCACGACACTGACTGGGGACCTTAATGAGGGATGTCATTTTGGGAGGTAGGCTACGTTTAAGCATTTATGAGCGAGGAGACGGATAGTTTTACTGAGATCACCATCAGACACGCACGCACACACGCACCTCACGTGTGTGTGTACTGTGTGTGTGTGTACTGTAAATCTCATCTGACTAAAATGTTCTGTATCAGCAATGTAGGTCTTCAACAGGGTCTCTCTGAAGCCCTCCTCTTCACTTCCTCTCCTCTCCTCTCCTCTCCTCTCCTCTCCTCTCCTCTCCTCTCCTCTCCTCTCCTCTCCTCTCCTCTCCTCTCCTCTCCTCTCTTGTTTCCTGTCTTTTATACTTCTTGATCGCAGTTGGCAGGGAAATATCAGTATGGCTTATTCAACTGAAACACAAATGCAAATAGATGGGCTCCTCAGCTCTTGTGTGTATGTCTGCTTGCGTTAACATACTGGCAGGTCCACTCACAGCTGTTTTGGGCCAGGACAAAGTCATCTAAAAGGGCCCCCCACCCAATGCATTCAATATAATGAGGGCCCAATTATGCCCCCCTCATCTCCTTGGGCCCGGAATAACTGACCCCTTTGTCCCCCCTTGTCAGCTTCCCTGCATACTGGTATACTGGTGCTGCTGAACAGAGAGATAGCCCAGGGCTGTGCCTTATACAAGGACCTTTCCAATCTGACGGCATCACTCAACACCTTCCTACACCCCCCCTACACACCCACACACACACACACATGTGCACACACACACACACACGCACACACACACACACACGCACACGCACACACACGCACGCACACACACACACACACACACACACGCACACACACACACACACACACACACACACACACACACACACACACACACACACACACGTCCCCCACAGGTCGGGCACGCTATCAGAGCAGATAACGGAGGCAGGAAAAGGTTACCTGGCAACCTGACATTTGTGCTGAGACCCAGCATCTAGCGGTGTCCAACCTTGCCGACCCCAACCTTTCATCACCCCCCCCCCACACATCAGTCTGCCCATCAAATATGGAGACCAAAGGAATTTGTATGCGATTCATCCGAGAGAGATTAACCCCTTTGCAGACCCTGTGTTATAACATCACTGTCGACAAAATTGTACTGACCTCAAGTCTCAATCTCTTACGTAGCCCTTTCATCCAGTTGGGATCGCCGGTGATCCTATTCACTATAGCTGAAAAAGCTGAACTACATGATTACTACAGTAGCCACAGCTCTCCATGCTGCATTGTACCATCTGGAGCAGCAGGGGAGTTATGCTCGTCTCCTTTTCATCGACTTCAGCTCTGCCTTTAATACCATCCTCCCTAGCAGACTGGTGGACAAACTATCAAGCATTGGCATACCACACTCCACCTGCCTTTGGATTAAAGACTTTTTAACAGGCCGCACCCAGCGAGTGCGCATAGGTCATAACACCTCCATGGACCTCAACCTCAGCACTGGCTCGCCGCAGGGATGTGTGTTAAGTCCTCTGCTGTACACACTGTACACCCACGACTGCTCCCCAGTCTACACTAATAACACCATAGTGAAATTTGCTGATGACACCACAGTAGTTGGACTTATTTCAAAAGGGGATGAGTCTGCCTACAGAGATGAAGTAGAGCGCTTGGTGGGGTGGTGCAGAGAGAACAACTTGCTCCTGAACACAGCCAAGACCAAGGAGCTGGTGGTGGATTTCAGGAGGAAGAGGACTGTCATCCAGCCACTTATGATTGAGGGGGTGTGTGTAGAGAGGGTGTCAGATTTCCGTTTCCTGGGAGTTCACATCAGCGAGGACCTGACCTGGGGTGTCAACACCACTGGGCTTGTGAAGAAGGCACAGCAAAGACTTTATTTCCTAAGAATACTTAGGAAAAACAACATCTGTCAGAAGCTGCTTGTGTCCTTCTACCGCTGCTCAGTGGAGAGCATATTGACATATTGTCTTTGTGTGTGGTTCCCAGGCTGCACTGTGGCACAGAGGAAAGAGCTCCAGGGGGTCATAAAGGCTGCAGAGAACATTATTGGCTGCCCTCTTCCATCTTTGGAGGGCCTACACAGCACCCGCTGCCTAAAAAAGGCCAAGTGCATTCTGAGAGACACATCCCACCCAGGTCACAGTCTTTTTGAATTGCTGCCATCGGGCAGGAGATTCAGGTCCATTAAGACAAGGACAAACAGACTGAAAAACAGTTTCTATGCAGCGGCCATCACAGAACTGAATTTTGCATCAAAAGCATAGTTTTTATATACATACCATTCTTTTTATTCCATTTTTTTATTTTATTTTTATTCTTATTTTTTATTTATTTTTGCTTCAACAAGGAATGCACAATTTCGTTGTGCTTGTCACAATGACAAATAAAAGATATTGTATATTGTATATATATTGTATTGTATTACAACAGTGCTTCACGGATTAAGACATAACATAGGGTCAGCCTGAAAGGGTTAAGACGCTCTGTAATGTATAATAGCAATGTAGTCTTTTTAGCAATTAGTGAATAGGCTCACCGGCAGACCCATCTGCGCAAAGAGGCTACAAAATAAGAAAGATTATATATGTACAATTTTTCATGTATTGCAACTTTTTAAGCTACCTACATGACATTTTTTTCACATCACACTTTAATATGGTTGCGGGGAGGACCGTGGAGCCAAAGATTTTCTTAGTTGAGTCTGATGATTCAAACTCCGCCCACCCAATGCAAAGGAGTGTGCTCAAGTTTGGAGTGCGTTTTAATATGCGACCTTGCCTCCTCCACTTGCCTCCTCCACTTGCTTCTCGTCATGATGACATCACTGACAACAGCATTATATTTCAATATCTTGCAAAAGCTCAATTGTAAAGTCTTTTTCTCATTTGCAATTGGGATGGTGAATGAAAAACAGTCCCTCAAAAGTTGTTGTGGCGAGGCTGACAGCTGGGAAACTTTATCGTTTTCTCCATGGAGGAGGGGCCAGGAGGCGGGACGAGGAGACAAGCACAAGTGGAGGAGGCAAGGTCACATATTGGGATGCACCCTTGGTCTCCTAAGGAGGCATTGGCTATGTCTCAAATCACGCACTTATGTCAGTGCACTGACAGCCAGTGCACAGTGCACACAGTGCACTGAGGTCTTTAGTGCATAGTGTCGTGGAAAAATTTGAGCACTATGCACTGTGCCCTCGCTGGAAGTGATGGCTGAGCATGGCATTAGGTCGCCAAAATATGAGTTGGCTACTGTTTACAATGCACAGCATCTAGTGTTTGTATTTCTATTTCCTTCACACCAAAGGACAACAATCACACATACAATACTTTGGTTGGCATGAAAAGGTTGGTGTCCCATCAGCATTACTTACAGAATTAGGAGACTGTTGACCAAACTCTTCTACTGAACTGAATGCCACATTTCCTCTGTGTCATTGTCAACATGGCCGCCGTTTAGTGCGTGCAGTGTCCATCAGTCAAGGGCTGAATCTCAAATGGTGCACTTGTGCACTTCGGGCACTATGTTTCAGTGCGTAACTAATACGGCATGCGCACTGAAACATGAACACTAAAGTGCACAAGTGCACCATTTGAGATTCAGCCAAGCACTGCATTTTCCCGCCATTGTTAGGGGATCATCCTGGCACTTTCAGTGCACTGGCTCAACTGAAGTTTTCAGCGTGAGCACCCTAAGCACTGAAAAACAGTGCCCGAAGTGCACAAGTGCGTGATTTGAGACACAGCCATTGTCCCTTCCTTCTTCTCTTTCTGTGACATTTGGTGACAACATGCATAAGATGTGCTCTTCCGCCATCTACAGTGCCAAAGGAACTCCATTTATTCTCAGCCTAAGGCCTCCAAAGGTCTTATAACCGCAGATCTCCTGTTCATATGACATCACATGGATCCAGGAAATGCACAGGCTTGAAACATCTTAAACTACTCTACTCTCTTTGGTGGAGCTGTCCCCCTTCTGTGCTGCCGAAGCTGCTGTGAAGGTCACCAAAAGAGCCCTGCAAAGTCTTGCTGAAGGAGGAGGTCTTACCTTCAGTGAGTTCCTGACAGTGCTTAAGCTAGCCACCAACATTGCCAACGAAAGGGCATTGGATGCCAGAGTTCAGAGTCATGAGGACTACATCAACCACATCACCCCAAACGCACTGCTGCTTGGCCTAGCCACTTAAACTGGTAATTTCAAAACACCAGGAACATTTCAAAACATGTGGATGCTGTTGCATATGGCTGCTGCTTCTAGTGCTCTGCTACCTGCTGACCTTCTATCAACCTGCCATCTATCTGCCTGGATTACTCACCGAAAGCCTCCACCTGTGTCTAGGCTACAGCTCCAGAGCCCTCTCGGTATCTGTGCGTACTGGCTGGACACTTGCCGGTGTCGTAGGACTTGGTGCTGGAGCCATCACAACCACCTGGCTGCCGTGTGGACGTCAGGTGGATAGACAGCTGACATCGTTGGACAATGGCTAGAATTTATATTTTTTTTGTTTAGCACATAATTCTACATGTGTTCATGCACAGTTTTGAAAATAAAGACAATTCATTGAATGAGAATATGTGTCCAACTGTTGGCCCATACTGTATGTGTCATGTCTGTATTTTGAGGACCCTCTCAAAAACGAGATGTTCATCTCAAGAGACTATCCTCTAAAAAAGAATTTGAATTTGAATTAGAAAGTGTCACCTGGGCAACCATGGCCAAATTATGCTGCTCTGACCGACCACACAGTATCACAGTATACAGTCATTGGCTGTGCAATAAAGGGTAGGGAGTTGTTCTATCAGAGGGCATCAGACTTGTAGCAAAGGTTGCCGGTTCAACTCCGGACCCCACCAGGTTGGTTGGGAATACTTAGCCAGTGCCCTCCCCATCCTCCTCCATGACAGAAGTACCCTGAGCATGGTACCGTCCAACTGCACTGCTGTGTTTCGGGCACCATTGCGGGCTGCGCCCTTGCACGGGTGAGGCATAAATGCAATTTCATTGACTTGTGTGCTGCAGTTTCCAAGTTGGGCTTTCACTTCACTAAATCTCACGACTACTAATCAAATTAGCAAAACTATACACAAATAGTCTTGACACAGTTTTCTTAGAAGCTGTAAATATATTCATGCTTTGCTAATTATTACACACATCTCTCTCCCTAATACACAAACACAGTATCTATAAATGTAGTTTTGCTAGTTAGAGAGAGAGAGAGAGAGAGAGAGAGAGAGAGAGAGAGAGAGAGAGAGAGAGAGAGAGAGAGAGAGAGAGAGAGAGAGAGTGTGTGTGTGTGTGTGTGTGTGTGTGTGTGTGTGTGTGTGTGTGTGTGTGTGTGTGTGTGTGTGTGTGTGTGTGTGTGTGTGTGTGTGTGTGTGTGTGTGTGTGTGTGTGCGTGCGTGCATGTGTGTGTGCGTGTCTCTGTAAAACACACTGTTACTAATGTGGCCATTTTCAAAGAGAATAGTGAACACTGAGCGAAGAAAGATTGGTGAGGTGGAAGAGGGGTAGACAAAATGGAGGAGGACCGTGACAAAGCAACAAAGACGAACACGGCAGAGATGAAATTGGCAATAATGACACGGGGGCCAAGAAGCCACAATTCATGTTTTTTAGCTCAACTTCACGATCCAGTATTTCTCTTTCTTTCCGAAGACTGCACTTCACTTTCGTTGCCAATTTTCCGAGAGGTTGAGAGTATAGAGGAAAGATATACACGACAATAGTGGACTTCTCCTGGAAGGGAAAAAAACCCCGTGGAGACTTTGAGTTTCAAGAGGCTCTGAGTTAATTACGAGGAAAGCCAAATGGAATCTCTAGGAATGAACTGAAAGGGACGATAAGGAGAGTGAAAACCATCACTGGAAAAAAATTGGATAACAGCTAAAAAAAATGTTGAGAAATATGCAGATGGAATGCTCTAATCTCACTTTGTGGGAGTGTGTGTGTGTGTGTGTGTGTGTGTGTGTGTGTGTGTGTGTGTGTGTGTGTGTGTGTGTGTGTGTGTGTGTGTGTGTGTGTGTGTGTGTGTGTGTGTGTGTGTGAGAGAGAGAGAGAGAGAGAGAGAGAGAGAGAGAGAGAGAGAGAGAGAGAGAGAGAGAGAGAGAGAGAGAGGGAGAGAGAGAGAGAGAGAGAGAGAGAAACAAGAAAGTGGGAGAGACTGAGAAACTGTATGTGATGAGTGTGCATGTCTGAGAGAGGAAGAGAAACGGAGAGAGAGTGTGTAAGAGATATGATATCGAGAGAGACACAGACAGACAGACAGACAGACAGGAAGAGACAGACAGACAGAAAGTCAGGGGTACCATGAGAGAGAGAGAGACTGAAAGGGTGTGTGTGAGAGGGAAAGACCAAGAGACAGAGATGTGTAAGTATAGGCTATCTGTATGTGAGCTGTATAGGCTATCTGTATGAGCTGTGATGTCATGGCAAGACATCACATATCATAAGTCATCATTTTAGATGAGATTCCATGACCACATATGGTATCTTAGTCATCACTTCAGATGTGATTCCACGACAAGACATATACAATATGTGCTTATGTGTAAGCTGCTCGGCACCTTTAATTTCCTTCGAGATAAGTAAAATAACTCTACTCTACTATCTCTGTAGATGTGATTCCATGACCAGGCATCATATTTCAGCTTAGTCATAGCTGTAGATGTTATTCCATGATAAGGCATCTTATTTCAGCTTAGTCACCACTTAAGGAGCATTAGAGTCTCGTCCTCTGTGTTGTGTATGCTCAGGGGACTCGCCCAGTGAGTCTGCAGCGCTGACATTATCCTTGGCGACATGACTGCACCTATTGTGTAACGCGAGGCCCCGCAGTAAAGAAAAGCAGAAAATACCGTGAACTCTATTCAAACTCATGCAAAACAGTGAGGAATATGCGGCAGAAACGTGAAACTATTTAGTCAAGTGTTATGTTTAAATGTGGCCTCGGCTCATGGACGAAGTAGGCAAAATAAGCTTTTGTGGGCACATAAAGTCATCAGTGAATTCTCTGTACATTGACAAGATATATGTAATACCATTGTTGTAATATCAAGACAATGTCCTACATATGTAGCATCCCTGACAGAACTCATGGTCCTGGCTTGTGCAAGACATCAGGCTGTCTGGAGCACAACCTGCTGCACCTGCAGCTTCTCCTCTGAACTCTGCACTCTTAACTGCTGCTTACATGTATGCAGATATTTTAAAATGCTGATATTTTTATCCATTTATGTACAAACACAGCATGTGCATAGAAATAAAAACTCCATCATGACAGGTGTGTTTTAGTGCCCTAAATGGGATATTTTTTAGAACCGGAGTTTTGAAATGCACATTCTAAAGGCCTAAGGAGGCCAAAACCAATTGTGTTTTCAAAAATGTCCATATATGTGTAAACAGCTTCTTAGAGACATCGCCGATTAATTATGTCTGTATGTCATTGAATTATATCCTATCCTATCATTTGCTGCCGACACTTTCCTGTTGTCAGTCATGGGTTGACTTGGCAACCATATACACTTGTACCTTTGTAGAAAGTTGGAAAATAAGCCAGGCAGAAGCCTTTCAAATAGACAGACAGGTAAAGCAATTAATCAGCTTTGATACCGTCTCCCTTCTTCACTGCATCAGTCTCACAAATGAATTACAGTCCTTTAGGAATAATGTATTTAATCTATGAAACACAATCAGAGCTATTTTCCTAAAAGCCAATGGGGTTCATGCCTCCACATTGGTTTCTCACAATGGTGCCCAGGTGTCATTGTGAGGTCCCCACAATGGAGAAGCCACTTCTGAGCCGCCGGGCCAATTTCTAGGATAAATGACCACCCATGCCGACTGTTTATTCAAACAAACAGTGTAGGCATAGGTGATTTGAGAGAAGAAAGTGAACCTCAAGAATGGATCTGAGATAAAGAATAGATCTGTAAAGAATAAACTCATGAAAGAGATCAAAAAGAGGGTTGGGTTTGCAGATTTCTCTGAAGTGTCATCTAATTTGCACTAGGACATAGCAAATGGTAAATTCAGGTATATTGGGCCACTTTGGGCCATTCAATTATGTGCAAAAAAGTGGCCCAATTTACCTGAGTTCACCATACATATTAAATGTTAAATGCATTTCGTTTCCACAGGTGCAATGGCGGATGGTGACGCAAAGGCATAATAGCATACCTACACTGTATACTGCGAAGTACGCCCATTACATACATGAGCACTGTCTATGTCCATACTGTCTTAAGTCCATGTATAAGTACTGTCTATGTCTATACTGTCTATGTCCTTACCTAGATTTAGTCTATGTCTGTATGGGAAAGCAAGAAATGTAATTTCAAATTCTTTGTATGACCAGTGCATGTAAAGAAATTGACAATAAAACCTACTTGACTTGATACGTAAGCCAGCTTTGCTTTTTTGTTTTCTTTCAAAAGGTGACGTGTTAATGACCAAACAATGACATAATCCCATTCTTCTCTCTACGTGGTTTCAGCTCAAGCAGAAGTGTCTTTTGTGAGCGATTGATTGGCCCTCGCGGAAAGGGGAGAGAGCCCTTTGTGGCCAATTGATTGGCCGCCGCTAGGAAGGCGAGCCACCTCCTTTTGATGATTGACTGGTGGTCATCCAGGGAGAAAATTGCTCTGGCAAATCAGACAAGCCATTGTGTGGCCCCTTCAATGTATGTTTGTGCAAGCGTGTGCCCAAGTTGCCGGCCCGGCCGCCACCTCCTATTCAGAGAGTTATAATGGGCTGTGGCGGCAGAGAGGACCGTGCCCATCGCAGGAGAAGTCACATGTGACAGTCTGTCGGGTCACTTCTCATCAGTGGTAGTAAAGCTAAGGCAGCAAAACCAGAGCCAACAACACACACACACACATGCGCACACAGGCACGCACACACAAACGCGCGCGCACGCGCGCACGCACGCACGAGCACACACACACACACACACACACACACACACACACACACACACACACACACACACACACACACACACACACACACACACACAGGAGTCAGTGGCAGCGTTGCAGCTGTAGCACTAATGACTTGGGAACATTGCTTCCATTGCTTTAAGTGTCTTAACAGTATTGAACCGATTGTACTACGACATACAATTTGGTAGGCCTATATATTGGTCTACTTGACCACCTGTACTCTAGATAGATAGATAGATAGATAGATAGATAGATAGATAGATAGATAGATAGATAGATAGATAGATAGATAGATAGATAGATAGATAGCAGGCTTGTACGAAATTCCGAATTGAATGAATTTCGATTCAAAGTAATGCCATTATACGAACACTAGGTGGTGCCATTACCTTGAATTTCTTTGAATTTAACCTACACCACCCATTGGAAGTACATAGAACACCACCACCAAGTGTTCGTATTATGGCATTACTTTGAATTGAAATTCTTTCAATTCTGAATTTCGTACAAGCCTAATAGATAGATAGATAGATAGATAGATAGATAGATAGATAGATAGATAGATAGATAACAGACAACACAAACACACCATTAACGACAGAAACCATATAGACTTCCAGAAGGGCCCATCGTCATCTGAGTGTCCTGTACCTGTGGCCGAATGGAAGCAGTGTGAAGTGTGGGTAGAAAGGGTGAGTATGATCACTGCTCTGCTTGTTCTTAAAGGGGGATGCCACTATTTTGGGGCTAAATACAGTTAAAATCGTTGGACAGGGTTTATAAAGGTGGTAAAGTGTCTTATTTTTCATGCTACATGCTACAGTGATCCATTGACTTTCACTAGCTTAGCGACATACTCCCTCTTTTAACTTGTCTTCAAGCAAGACAACGGCCTACATGAAAAATAAGACACTTTACCACCTTTATAAACCCTGGCCAACGATTTTAACTGTATTTAGCCCCATCATAGTGGCATAACCATTTCAGAATCATAAACATCATACAAATGTATGCCTACTGCAAAGAGCATGGTGGGTAGAGGAGGTGAATTTCTTGAATGAGGTAATTTAGATGTCTTTTCATGCTCACAAAATGAACCCTGTTTAGCCATAATGATATACCTTACAGTATATCACCAATGCATTCAAACATATGACGTATATTGCACGAGCTCCCAAATGATTTCAATCACAGCAGTGGTGCGTGCGTGCGTACGCGCATGTGTGTGACATGAGTGATGGGGCCTCTTGTGGCCAAAAGACGTAGTGAGGGCTATGGCTTCAGCTCATAGCTCCGAAAGGAGGGGCTCGTGAGTGGTGGACTGGGGAGAAGGCCATGTTGGGTTAGAAGAGTGGATATGGCGATGTTGGCTCAGTGCATCAGGGGACTTACTTTTGGGGTCTAGACTGATGAAGTGCGAAAGAATCTCACTCAGCTGTCATTCCCCTTAGCAGAGCTTATCTGCTCGTTGAAATGTCCACTTAGGTCTCTGCCTGGTCAATTCAATCGTTCTTTTAGATTGAGAGACCTAACTTTGGTGACAATGCTTGGGAATTCTTTTATCTGATCTACATTCCTAGCGCCAGAAATGGGGCTACATGAACCCGTCTACAGACTGAACGACAAGGTCCTGCTTTTCTTATTTCTTATCAATCAACCAACCAATCAATCAATCAATCAATCAATCAATCAATCAATCAATCAATCAATCAATCAAGTAATTAATCAATCAATCAATCAATCAATCAATCAAAGTATTTGAAGAGTTTGTAGCAAAATGACTGATACACCATTTTTGTATCATTGGAAAAGAAATTGAGAACACACTTTTTTAACCTAGGCCTATATAAAATGCATTTTGCAAAGCAATGCAATGCAATGCCTAATGCAAAAAGGTCAACTACCTAAAATGTTCCAAAATGGATATGTCATTTTGCAACAGAGCTCTTCATGTACATAGCACTTATCATAGTCAGCCATTATTCAATGCGCTTGAAAAATACAAATAAGGCTTTAAAAGATGAAGAATGAGGCGGACAACTCTGACAAAGTCAACAAGACGGTGGGTCAAACATGTAAATAATTACTTTAATTCGAACATTTTCATGTTTGTCAAAGTGAGTGACTTCACAATGGTATGGAGAGGGTGCTACAAACAAGACAGATGTGCCTCAATGGCTGAATAGCACTTGGGGCTAAAAATAAAGAGACTGAATAATAGCTTTACTTCTGAGTGGTTTTAATTGACTTGCTGACGCAAATGTTGGTAAAAGACAGCACTTTTTTACAGTCATTTTTTTATTGAAAGAACAGGCAAAGCCATGTTTTATGAAAGACTTCAAAAATATATTATGGTAGTAATGAAATTGGGCCTATTGCCTGTCACTGTCATCAATGATATTCAGTATTGTCCTTCAAGGGTCTCAAGCTTCATCCCCAATTTATCAAAGAACAAATCAGTAATTCTACTACATGCGCCATATAGGTACAATATTGATGCTACTTTACCACCATCTGGTGGTCAACATGGTGTCCTACATGGATTATAGGGCATCTGTGGGACTGTACACATGTGTATGCCTACATACTGGATCTATGATATATCACATTCCAACCAATCTTACTTGCTTGATCAGCACACTTCTTCACAGTCTCTGACTCATGAAAAAAAAATGCAGTTCGTTAAAAAGTCTTCCAAAAGGCTGACATGAACACACAGTGAGGAATCTTTATTATTGTGTGTGTGTGTGTGTGTGTGTGTGTAGATCTATCCATCACGTAAATAATCCTGACATTTCATGACATTGATAATATAAACACACATATACAGTGCCCTCCATAATTATTGGCACCCCTGGTTGAGATGTGTTAAAAGCCTTAAAATAAATTCAGTGTTTATTGCAGAAGAATACTGTCACACTGAAAATTGTAGGAAAATGTAGCCTTCAACTCAAATGAATTGTAGGAAAATAAAAAAATCCCTGACTAAAAAATAATTATTTTTCATTAAATCACCTGTTCCACAATTATTGGCACCCTTAACAATTCCCAGGAAATAAATATAATTGAAGCATTTCTGTCATTTCTACAGTAGTTTACAAAGTTTACCAGAGTATGTAGGAACATTTAATTAGTAATTCATCACTTCCTGTTTCTCTGGGGTATAAATATGAAGTGACACCGAGGCCATTTCTCTTATCCACTCTTAAACATGGGAAAGACAAAGGAACACAGCATACAAGTGAGGCAGATGTGCGTCAACCTTCACAGGTCAGGCAGAGGCTACAAGAAGATTGCCACTCAACTGCAGCTGCCCATATCTACTGTGAGAGGAATAATTAAGAAGTTCAAAACAACTGGAACAGTGGTAAACAAGCCCGGACGAGGACCCAAGTTTATTTTGCCACCACGCACAGTGAGGAGGATGGTAAGAGAAATCAAAATATCTCCAAAGCTCACTGTTACAGAATTACAACAAATGGTAGCATCCTGGGGTCACAAAGTCTCCAAATCAACCATCAGGCGCTGTCTACACGCCAACAAGCTGTTTGGGAGGCATGCACGGAGAAAACCTTTCCTCACCCACAATCATAAACGCAAACGTCTGGAGTTCGCCAAGCGGTATTGGGGCTTCAACTGGGACCGTGTGCTTTGGTCAGATGAGACCAAGACTGAGCTTTTTGGCAACAAACACTCTAAGTGGGTCTGGCGTGCCACGAAAGATGCGCATGCTGAAAAGCACCTCATACCCACTGTGAAGTATGGGGGTGGGTCAGTGATGCTGTGGGGCTGTTTCGCTTCCAAAGGCCCTGGGAAGCTTGTTAGGGTGCATGGCATCATGAATGCTTTGAAATACCAGGACATTTTAAATCAAAATCTGTTGCCCTCTGCCCGAAAGCTGAAGATGGGTCGCCACTGGGTCTTTCAGCAAGACAATGACCCTAAACATATGGCCAAATCTACACAGAAATGGTTAACCAGACACAAAATCAAGCTCCTCCCATGGCCATCTCAGTCCCCAGACCTCAACCCCATTGAGAACCTGTGGGGTGAGCTGAAGAGGAGAGTACAGAGGAGAGGACCCAGGTCTCTGGATGATTTAGAGAGATTCTGCAAAGAGGAATGGCTGAAGATCCCTCTTTCTGTCTTTTCCCATCTTGTGAAACATTATAGGAGAAGATTAGGTGCTGTTTTGTTGGCAAAAGGGGGTTGTACAAAATATTAACAATAGGGGTGCTAATAATTGTGACACACATTATTTGATGTCAAATAATTATTTCTTTATGTGGGATTTTTTCCCCACTGAATAAATGCACTTGTATTGAAGGTTGGATTTTTCTCTTTTTTCCATTAAGGTCCCATATTATTTAGAGAAAAATAATAATAATTGGAAGCTAAAAAACACATCTCAACCAGGGGTGCCAATAATAATGGAGGGCACTGTATATGTATATATAAATATAAAAAACGAGGTAAGTCTGTAAAGTAGTAGCTTAACGGTCCCAGGGATCCTGCGTCTGGTGCCACTAATAAGGAGGCCAGGCCAGCCCTTTCTGATTAGACTAACCGAAGTCAGGCTGTACCTCTTCAATAATATTTCATTGAACTGATGTCAATCAGGTGGTTTCTGGGTAATTATCTCTTTACCTAATCAGTTTAAAAATAAAACATTCCTGGATGTACCGGACCACCAAGTTCTCAGAAAAACTCACAGGATCCAGCTAAAAGTCTCCCAAGTCATCCCAGCATACAAGCACCTTGACGAAGCCATTAAACCAAGGAGTATCTTTTAAAAAGATTCAAAAATAAATTCTAACTTAAGACAACTGTGCCAACTGTATTAAAAATCTTAAGTTAGAAGGACAACATTAAAATAAAACAAAATACAAAAAACATTAAATTCCTAGTACAATCAATGTGTCATTTTTGTGAGATGGAGCCATGGAGCTCAATGGAACTTTAGTATGCTTTGAGTAAGATTAAGAAGAGTTACGCACATTAGTAACAAAGCCATCTCATCTCACTTTGAACTGTTAAAGGAGCATTCAGGCCAATTTCCGCACAAAGTTGTTTTGCTCACTCTACCATTGACTCAGGCCAGGATCTCAGAAAGGGCTGAACAAAACAAAAAAAATCTTTGGGTACCGACAAGTCAAAGGTAGAGTGTGTGCAATACAACTGCATGTTGAAATTAGCTGCAATTCTCCATTAAACCTCCCCCGTCCCGTCCTGCCCTGCCCTGTCCTGTTAGAAGTCATCTTAGAGTTAGTATCCAGCGGTGGGTAGGATCCTGACGTTGCAGTGCACGCCCATCCACCCAGGGTGGCACTGGCACTTGAAGGGCGAGAGCTGAGACTTGAGGTTGTCCTGCGTGACGCCAGGCTTCCTCTGGGCCTTGAAGGCTGGGCCTTGGGCGTGCATCTTCCCGCCGTGCTGGGCCCTGGGCAGGATGCTCCAGACCGTAGGGTCCAGGTGGAGGTAGGCCCCAGACATGGGGTCTTTGCGCTGGCAGCGCCCGTTGCCGTGGCAGAGGGTGCGGCTGCACATGTCGGTGGCGGTGGTGACATTTACGATGTAGCGGCCCAATGTCTCGTCCACATAGCTCCTCACCGTGTCACAGGACACCTGCCAGAGGGAAAAGGGGACAGGCAAACTTAAAACTCACAGTGCTGGTCCTAGTGTTGACATTTCAAAACAAGCGTATACTGTGTCCATTAAGACTACAGTCCACAGTCTTTGTGCACATATCGTACCATAAATAGAGTGCTGAACAGTTTGTCCTAGGACATGGGCTACATTTTGGTTTGTGAAGTATTAGACATGCCATCTGCAAGAGAAAGACCTGCCGGGGTTCCTCTGTGAGTTCATGTACGTAAGAGTCTGCATACTTTAGCCTTGTTTATGTACAGTACATGTTATATGAACACACTGCTGAATGCATCAGTACGTCATTCAAACGTTGTTTTTCCCTGAACAGAATGGCCTTGTATGTAAAACACTATTAGGGCAATCATACCCCTGTGTTATTGTCCTTGTATTTAATTGTAATGACTTGCTTATTGCCTGTTAATTCCCTCTAATGTATGTGTGTGTGTGTGTGTGTGTGTGTGTGTGTGTGTGTGTGTGTGTGTGTGTGTGTGTGTGTGTGTGTGTGTGTGTGTGTGTGTGTGTGTGTGTGTGTGTGTGTGTGTGTGTGTGTGTGTGTGTGTGTGTTCAATGCAGGTGTGTGTGGCTGTGTACAGTACCTTCGACTCAGAGTAGGTGGCATCTCCCCACAACACCACTCCTGCAGAGCCCAAAGCAGCGCTCTCCCCCACGGTGTGAATCAGATCCTCCTGCATCAGGTAGAAAACAACATCATATGGTAATAACCAGACAACAACGTCATGTGGTAACCAGACAACAACGTTATGTGGTAACCAGACAACAACGTCATGTGGTAACCAGACAACAACGTCATGTGGTAACCAGACAACAACGTCATTTGGTAAAAAGACAACAATGTCATGTGATAATCAGACGTCATTTGGTAACCAGAAAGCAACGTCATGCGGTAACCAGACAACAACCCCATGTGGTAACCAGACAGACACAAGTCAGTGGAGAAACAGCTGTGAATACACAAAGGGGAAATGAAAGTCACCAAGCACATGCTCCTCTCATATTATTCGTATAGTGAAAACATGAACATGAATGAAAAGTAAGTCAGTGGTATTATTTGCACCTATCTATAGTTCATTCCCATAAGTAACTGTGTTATGGGTTATCTCAAGGCTATACATTATATTATTTGGTGCCAAAACACTGACACAACCAGCAGCAGTGTCAACAAAATTAGTTAACGTGGTACCAAGGTTTTAGAAATGCCAACTGGCCCGAGTCATGGATCTTTCTGATGTTGTGAAATAATTGTAAGCCCTGGCCTATACCAAAGCTTTCGAAGCAAGTGACGTAGTTGACGAAATGTGGTATGATCTCTCCTTGACATGCAGATACTGTACAGTTAGTAATGAGAGTTACACAAACTCAGTAGTGAGCAGCGCTCCACATGCAGATCGTTAGCGGTAATATGTATATTGCGACCACATGCACAGCAAACTAAATTTGCACACGACAACGACACAGAAGTGAAAGCGTTATGTAAATCAGGGTTTGGTATGATCAAAAGCTATCTTCGAGAAGCTATCTTCAAAAGTGACAAGCACTAAAGTTGCATCATTTACAATCAAAGAGGAAGTGCATTTTTGGAACGACCGCAGAACTGTTCACAATTGCAAAAGGAAACAATTATGTGGCCTATTTTGACAGAAACACTGATTTGATTTACTTTTAACCCAGGATGAATTGTGTCAGTTTCTGCTCAACTCTCAAGTGGGCAAAGATGTTGGACATGTTGAAAATGTTGGATATGGCTTTATCTAGCTGTGTACAGTTATATTGTGTGTTTCATATAAAGTACAAGTGTAATTAAGATATGTCAATGTGTTAATTATCGATTTACTACATCGCAACACAAATACTTAAATAGTCATTTAAAAACTGCTTATAAAATATCTTGGTAACACTTTAGAATAACAGTTCCTCAAGTGGCTGTATACACCCTAATGAACTAATTATTAACAAATGATTTACAAATGCTTGTAAATGATTAAGAACAGCAGACACAACACAGCCACAGCAGTCCTGGATGTTTGTCCTCTAACAAATGTATACATGTATCCAGTCGGCTAAATGCGCATCATACTCATCCAATTACGAGCCACTTTTCACTTTGCTCTGCAGCCATAGGGTGATTCTTACTCATTTACAAACATCTGTAAGTGTTCTGTACAAATGTATAATTTGCATGCATGCACCATTATGTCTCTTAACTGGAGAAGTGTTATTTGATACAGTTTGTCCTGCACCTGGACGTAGAAGTTTTTTGTTCCCAGTAAGATATTCACCCACTATATTAACCCCTTCACGCAGAGCATCAATTATACACTTGTTATTACCGAAATGGTGATGACCGACCAAGTCTTCATCTTTTACTTCAGACCCTTTGCAATGTCATAGCAATATTGTTATCATGTAGTTCAGATGTTTCAGTAAACAGTGAGCCAGAACGTCAGCCATCCCATCTGCATACAGTATGACCAAGAGCATGCCTGGTCATAACTTTACCTCAGACTAGGGCACAACACATGCAGACTTTTATTGTTCCTATTGAGACAGACACTACTAACTATGACTTGAGAGCATTGATGGTCATTGCCCATGGAGACTCAAGTTCGAGTCCAGTCTGGGACCTTTCACAAACCTACCGTATCTCTTCCTCCCATTTGTGTCCTGTCACTCCTTCCCTCTCCTATCCAATAAAAGCATAAAAAACATACGATATAAGCTTTTCACCCACAGCTATACAGTAATTTACCTCAGACAGGAACTCCAGAGAGTAGGTGTAGGCGATGCGGGCGTAGGGCACCACGAGAGGCAGGATGGGGGTGGTGGCCAGCTTCTGCACCCGGAAGGCCTCCTGGATGCGGTGCCTGGCGTACAGGGTGAGCTCCTTGTCTCTGCCCCTGAGACTCAGGTCCAGGTAGATGTCGGGGTAGAGCGCCCTGCTGACGTTCCACAGCCACAGCAAATCCTCGTTGCGCTTCAGCTCGGCGGTGGGGCACTCGCCGGTGTAGTTCTTGGTCAGGTCCTTGTACTGGTAGTTGTAGCAGCAGGGGAAGCCGTAGAAGCCCCAGAGGCCCCCGGGGCGCTCGCGCGTCACCAGCTTGAGCGTGTCCTCCATGAAGGCCTTGGCGGCGCACTCGAAGAGGTCGCGGGCCTCCCACTCCACGCGCTCGGGCGGCCAGTCGGGGTGGCGCTCCTTGACCATGACGCGCGAGGCCTCCCAGTAGACGCTCTTGCTGTCCCAGTTGCGCTCCCAGAGCGGCCGCCAGCTCTCCCAGTCGACGACGGCCAGGCCGCGGAACTCGCGCTCGGGCATCAGCGCCCGCAGGTCGCTGTCCACCTTCCACAGATGGTCGTCCAGGCTGGCGTTCTGCGGGCAGCCGCCATTGACGGAGGCGCCGAGCGGCGTGTAGTGCGGGTACAGGCCCAGCTGCCGCTCGTAGAAGATGGTGATGTTGTCGCCCATGAAGACCTGGTCGTGGTTGGCCACAATGTCAAAGACCGTGAGGTCCAGGTCCACGCCGAAGCGGCTCTCGCACAACGCGGTGGGCGCGTTCCACACGGTCATGAAGGGCAGCTCGTTGATGGAGGGCAAGACACGGCGCGGGCCGCCCGCTGCTGCCGTGCGGACCGACGCTGCCGGGCAGGCCGGGAGCTGGCCCAGCAAACAGGCCAGGCAGAGTAGGGGCAGCATACCTGCAGGGAAGAAAGGTGAAGGTTGGCGGGTATGGTAGGTGGATATTGGGGGGGGGGTGTTAATCACCCAATTATGGAGAGGGCCGCTCGCGTGCACCAGTAGCTCGGAGCTCCGCACTGCCGCCTCGTGATAATAAATAAATAAATTCCACTGTTGTTCTATGGGCGAAGCCAATCTAAATGGAAATGAAGGGGGACGCCCAGTGTAATTTCAAAAAGTTAATTTCTGTGATGAGAGGCAATTTTTAGAACAAAGGGCGCCATTGCCTGAACAGCTCATTATGCTTAATAATCTGTGTGTGTGTGTGTGTGTGTGTGTGTGTGTGTGTGTGTGTGTGTGTGTGTGTGTGTGTGTGTGTGTGTATGTGTGTGAGCCAGGTGTGTGGAAGAACATCGGGCACAACTGGAATACAAAGAGAAACCTATTATGAACGTCACTAACAACAGGTTACGTTGCAGAATGAACATGAAGGCGAGCAGTGAGAGTGGAGCAGACTAGCCTATCCGCCTGGTACACCTTTTTTTCTTTTGAACGGCTGTTTATATTGCTAAATGACAATCTTTTCAACTGAACAGGCTAATCCAGATTTTTTCCCCTCCCCAGCTATGGGGCTGGCTGCATCATGACGCAAATGCTACATTTGTTGACAATGTAACTTGAGCAAGGCTGACACACAGCAGGCAAAGAAGTGAAAGTTGGTAGGATCATAAAGACCGCACTCACCAGCGAACCTTCTTGATGTTAAGTTTGGAGCCTGACGAATGTCGATTCGTCGGAGATTTCCGACGGACTGAGGGGCAGCTGCATCGGTAGCTCGTGATTAGAAAGAGGAAGAACTCAACCCGGGTTTGTATGTTGCCCTCTCACCGCAGCGCCAATCCGCAGGGGAAAGGCGGGGTTCTTCTTCGAGTCATGCATGCGAGGAGGAGTGTGGAACCAATTTGGGAAAGTTTCTCCAAGTTGGATTTCGACGTTAGTGCAATGTCGAATGACTTTGCTGTTCCCAAGACTTCAAAGACAACAAGAGAGAGACACGAAACACACACGGGACACTCAAAGGAGGATAAAGGCAATAGGCGACATTGGCCATCTTTCAATATAGGAGGTGCGTCATTATCCGTTAATCACCCCATAAGTCAATTATGAGCCTAGGCCTGAACTGAAGTTCCCCAAACTTGTTTAAAAGGCTAATAATTAACAATATATTTAACATTATCAATAGGTAGGTAGGAAGATAGGAAGAACAGCTAACAACCAGAAGAAATAAAATAAAACACAAAATATCTTAGTAATAATCATTTCAGAGCGCGCGCGAGAGAGAGAGAGAGAGAGAGAGAGAGAGAGCGCAGAAAAGAAGGCAATTGGAAAGATTTTGAGAGCTGTGAGTTGTGTGAGTTGTAATATGTTCAAAAAACTGATAACAGTGTTTGGCAGGATGTTATGTGAAGTGGGACCAACTTGGAGGTAGGGTTAGAAACAGCCCTATCACCTTTATTTTTGAGGTGGGGATACAATTGAATCTGATTCATTAATCTACTTCACAATACCTTTTATTGTGAATATGGCAATAGGCCTACATTGTATTTGATTATATTTTATTTTGATATTTTCCTTGGAGTTTCCAGAGATGGCACATTCCCGAGACACAAACAGTCGAGCGCACATCGCTGCCATCTTAATTTGAATCAGATGCAGAAATAGGCCTATTAAATTACATTGATTATTCCCATTACATAATGCCACACTGCAGTTTGGTCAGCAGTAAATAAACAAACAAGATCCAATAACTGAGCTGTAGGCTACTTACTGTAGGCCTATATTGTGGTGTATTTAGTGAACAAATAAAACAACACGTTTAGAGATGTAGCCAACAGAACAGAATAGAGTAGAATAGAATAGAATAGAATAATGAATAGAACTAAAACAAAGAAAACAGATCACACATCACTCCAGGCTCGTAGGTCATTACACTACCAGTGAGATTTGTAATTGAGTTTAAAACTCTTCATTACATGGCTTAGGCCCTATATATTGCAGATATGCTAGAGCAATATCATCCTAATTGATGTCAGATCTTCACAGTCTCCTCTACTGGTTGTGCAGAGTCAAATCCAGACATGTTGAAATGGCATTTCGTCATTATGCTGCCAAATGCTAGAACCAGCTTCCTGTCCAAATTAGAACTGCCCCAATAATATCATGTTTTAAAAAGCAGCTTTATTCTCATCTGCCTTGCGTAGTTACTTACTAATACATCTGCTATCTATTCCCCTATAGTATTTTCTACAATATAGCCTATTTGTTCTTCTCTCTTCTGTTTCTTTACTCTTTAGCACATTGAATGACAGTTATGTATGATAATGTGCTATATACGTAAATCTCGCTATTGCTATAGCTATAATAGAATGATGCAGAGTGGAGCAGAGTAGAATAGAATAGAACCAGCGCTGTAACCATTTTAAAATACCGAGGTCACATACTGTGTGAGCTGTGCTGCATAGCCTACTGTACATTTAGAATGCTTCAAACACTTCAGTCAAACTCTTAAAGGATTTATCCGGAGTTGGAACAAATTTGCCTGTTTTTTGCATGTTTGGGATGAAATACAGTCACTCTAGAGCAAAATCAAGGCAAAAGGATGCGTTTTGAGAAAGTTTGATAATATCACGTTAGCCTCGTTAGCCATATCAGTTATGCAATATGAAAGATGCGGGCATCGTTTTTCGGCGGTTACACACATTTCAAAAACACAACATTTTAAAGTCTTGCACAGCTCAAAACAACGTCACACCCAATACCTCGTAATATGTTGAGGGTATCCACACATAAACCGAAGTGTCCAAAGTCCTTCATGTATTCTTGAAAGGTCTGCAGAATGTGTTTTGTGAAGCTACTACCTTGAGAATATCTAAATTACGGACAAGACAACTATTTGACACTAAAGCCCACCAAGTAGATTGCCGAGTGCGTCGCACCATCAGCTATGATTATTTCCATAGCGAGTAACCACAGCTGATTTGTTTTCATTAAATGGGGGTGGCGTACAGACTGAATTTATCATTGTTGATCATATAACGATTTTCATCATAGATACATTTTACATTACTGAAGAAAAAAAATACAGAGGACATGACCTCTTTGTCCTCAATGGTAGTTACGTCCATGGATAGAACCAGTGCTTAATTTGTAAATCAGCAGGTAACGGAACGCAAAGTACACATAAGGACACGTCGATGACGACATGGACTCAGGTCCCGGAACGCACACCAAAAAAAAAAAAAAAAAGGCACTTCTACAGCTGTTACACATACACATTGCACATACAAGCTCCATTTCAAACAACATCACTTTAATAAATGACATAAGATTGCGTTACCAAAAACGAGCGCTACATGAAGTGAGTGTGCGCGCGCGCTGTGCGTGTGTGTGTGTGTGTGTGTGTGTGTGTGTGTGTGTGTGTGTGTGTGTGTGTGTGTGTGTGTGTGTGTGTGTGTGTGTTACGGACAACAAATGCAAATGACTCACCATTTAGCTGCTCATAATATTCCACATCACCAGCATGTCAGGATTCTCCTCCCTCTCTCTGTTGCGCGTTTTATTGCGTGCGTCTGTCGCGTTTCTGTGTCCCTTGGAAACCCACGACCTGACGTAAGGGACAGGGTTGAATTTATCCAGTGGTGGTCCAACAAGATTCAGGAACAGCAAAGATGATATGGTGGGTATGAGCAGAGAGCCACGATGGGGAGTGCATATCAGATTCATTTGAGAGAATCCACGCTCACATTCAGCACTTGCAATGGGAATACTGTTGACAGCAACAAGTAATTCCCTCAGTTCATCGGGCATGTCGTTTCCACCCAAGTCTCTGTATGCCCTGTAGGCCCGTAGGACAGCGCGTGGGTTTGTGATGTTGAAGCGTTGGCACAGTGACTCAACCTCAGTCTCTCCATACAACGCATCTGCTCCATCAGGCCAATACTGTGCGTAAAGTACCTTCAACTCCTCAATGAATTTGTTATATCCAGTTTTGTCTGGCATGCGACCTCCTTGCGATAGCATGCGCTCCTCCATGTTTTTGGCCACAGTTAAGAAAAACTGCTTGTGGTCGAGTGATTTGTCACTTGGCTTTCCTGCATTCAGTGTGACACCTTGGAATGAGTTTTCAACGATCCCCCTTTGGCTCAGTTCAGTGTAGCGCCTGGCCGTTCTGACATTGCCTCGAGCACATCTGATTTCACGTGAAATTGTCTTGTGTGCTGAAATTATGGTGACGTCTCTTTTTTGAAGCTCAACTGAAAGCTCAGACAATTCTTGTAGTGCATCGCACATAATGCCTAAATTGTTCACAAAGGCATGTGAAGACAGGCGCATAGCAAGCCCGCTGTATGTGCGCCTTGTGATGCCATCACGAGAGGGGTCGTCGGATGCCGTTTGGAAATGCTTGTAAAGTGCTGGGTAATTCTTCCACACAGCGTCAACTGTTCTAAAACTTGAGGCCACCCACCTGGTATCTAGAATTCGACCTATTTTGCATAGTTGTACATCCAGGCTCTCCGCAGCTGTTCTCAGTTCCAATCAGTTTTTGTTGGATGTGCTATACAGTGCATACAGCTTGTCCATCAGACTTTTAAAGTGATTCACGGCGCCCATCTCTTTCACTACGTCGGCAACCGCGAGCTCAAGTCTGTGGGCTGAGCAGTGCCACAGAGTGATGTTGGGGAACATTGCCTGGAGCCGACTCGCCACTCCACTTTTACGCCCCAACATAACGGACGCACCATCACAAGTTACCGCAATGAGGGTTTTAGACAGAAATTCCTGGGTGAAATGAAGACGCTCCAGGGCAGTCAGCAGTGCATGGACAATACCTTGGGCAGTTAGATCATCTAGCTCGACAAGCTCAGTAAAAATGTTGGTGGGTTTGTCCATGTCGGACAACTGAGCACGAATATAAATGATTAAACAGCTCTTCTTACTCAAGCTAGTTGACTCGTCCAACATTAAACTGAGTTTAGGTGCGCACACAACTATTTGTTCGAATATCTTTCTTTTCATTTCTTCTGAAATGTGTTTTTGAATGTTACTACACGCCACGTTCGAGTGCAAAATCCTCCCCATGTCAGTCCATTTAATTCTTGACAATCATCTCGTGCTCAAAGCCATATGCGGGACGGTGACGTTTAGCCTCCTTGTATGCTGTGCGAAATACACGAGCGGTGGTGGTAATTTGTTCGGACAGGCTGTTCATTACACACTGGCCCATACTGGTCTACTTTGGCTTTCTCCCAGAATGCTTGCGGCTGCCAGGTGAGCTTTAGTACGGGCATGTTCGAATACTTTTTTCCGGAGTGCGCGTTGCTGTTTTTTTGATATCCAAAGCCGATGATGACACTGTACTGGACACCCATTCTTTGGCAAGTTTCAGCCCCCCAGTCTTAAGTGGCCCCAATGTCCCCACTTTTGACAGACTGGGCAGCCTAAACCTAAACTTCCCATAACCAGCCAGGGGTTGTATGACTGTTTGATTTTAAACTGCTCTGGCGTCCAAATATGTGAGCATCCTCCTTCCCGTATCTCTCGCTTGCCCCATCCTGCTCTCCTCCGCTGTCCCCGCTCTCCTCTCCTGAACCCTCCACGCTAACTGTCCCAGTTGTCACCTCTTGCTCCAGCTCGGTTGTTTCTTGCTGTGATGCTGTAGCACTGGTCTGGTGGTCGTCGTGGCTTTGTCCTTCAACTGCATCTGGCTGGTTGTCCTGGTCCACGGCAGCTGTGTAGTCTGTATCAGCACCGGTCGTAGCTAGCTGCACCTGCACGCTAGAACTAGCTGTTGAGGCGGTGGGAGAACTAGCCGTTCTACTTGCTTCGTGGATGCTAGCTGCTATGCTGCTGTCCCCATCGCCGGTTGCTTTGAAGCGTTTTGACTCCTCCCTCTTCCTTTTTCTTGAAAAATGACGTTAAAGTCGTCTGTCGTCTGACATTTTAAGTAAAATCTTTCACCTGCACAAGTTGATTGTCCCTCACTGACACACTGACCTCCGTCCGACCTGTAGGCCTATTTGCCGGCCAGTATTAAATTTCCATTCTGTTCCTCTTGAGGCGTGGTTTGTATGTCAAGCGGCCAGTAACATTGAATAGACATGAGGGTATGAAGATTTATTATAAAAACGTAATCCATCAATTTATTTTGTACAATTTATGAATAGAAGTTATGGGCGAATTTAAAACTTTTTCATGATTAAAAAAAAAAAAAATTTTTTTAATTATTCTCGAGAGGTGGGGGATCAGCCGAAATAAGTCCCGGAACACGGGGGGGTCAAAATGACG
>NC_085870.1:33038926-33231426 GCF_034702125.1 Engraulis encrasicolus
CTCTGCTGCCGTGGAAACGTTGAGCAGGTAGCTGCCCAGCGGCCCACGCAAATACTCGCTCAGGCTAACACAGCTGTCCTAGAAATGAACAAGAATGCAGAGCATTTATTTCTATCGTTTAGTTTGTTATTAAAATGTCCTGGAGGTGTATCAAAAAAACTGATAGAGAATAAAGATGAGAAAAATAGATGAGAATGATCATATTTGATATCGACTTGTGTTTTATTTGTTTCCAGTAGACATTCCAGTAGTCTTATTTAAGTGTTTGTCCTGGCGCATAACTCAAACAGCGGGTAAAAAACAGAGAAAAGACTGCACACAGGAGCAAGACATGATATCCAAGACATGACAAAAGATAAAGAAACCAATGTCACAAGTCTAGAGACATCATCCGCATTGGGAACTTTGACAGTACAAGATTATTCAATTTGTTTTATTTTTCCTCCGATCTGCACCACTTTCAGTTGCTGAAACACACATCTGATTATCAAATTAAGTGTCATAGCTGCTGTGTGTCAGACCTCTGGCAATAGAAAGCATCAACTCATAGCGTGACAATTACATTTTGAAAGGAGAAAGACAAACACATACACACAGAGGTCAGCGACTGAGAAAAGCTGAGGAGGACAAGAAGCTGATAAGTCATGCGGACGTAAGTGAAAAGTCAGAGAAGGGCTCTTAAGATTTACATGCTGCTTTCACACTAGTAGCTTCTTATCACAAGAGGAAAGGTGGAGGGCCAACAACCCCTTTCCTCCCCTAATCAAACCAAGTTGCCTTGTCAACACAGTTTTATTGTTAGGCAGAAACCGCCAAATCTGACACATTCTTGGTGCTGAAGCATTTTTTTTCTCCATCATTTCATCTGCAGCACGGCAATTTTCCTGCTATGTTGTTGTGTCAAACCTATTGATCCATGCCGTGTTGACAGAGAGTTATATTCCATCACACAGTTTTTTTCATCGGGTGTTTTCTCTCGAAAAATGGCAGCTGTTGTAAATTAATGGATTTTGAATTTCTGGGTGATTTGCTGCGGGCTCTGCGTTCTGGGTCCGACGGGTGGCAGCCATGATGTGGAGGGGGAAAGAGCGCCTGCCTGCCTGGCCTGTAATTTAATATGCATTCATGTTGACTGGATTTCCATTCATTTTGGTGCCCTGGCAGCCGACCAGTGTATAATCTGTTGCTCCGTAATCATACTCTGAAAGGCATAGATTTATATGTGTGTGTGTGTGTGTGTGTGTGTGTGTGTGTGTGTGTGTGTGTGTGTGTGTGTGTGTGTGTGTGTGTGTGTGTGTGTGCGCGCGCACATACGCGCGCTCGCCACGTGTGAGTGTATAGTGCGTGGGTAAGTGTGTGCGTGTGTGCGTGTGTGCGAGCAACTAACCTTGCTCCCTGCAAAAGCAGCGTCGCCCCACAGTATGATGCCAGCTGTTCCCAGCGCTACGCTCTCTCCAATGGTGGACACCAGATCACTCTGCAATGGAAAACAGGTCCATCCAGTTACATTCACAACTTCAGCACGCGACCAAATGAAATGAATAATGACGCAATGGACAACAATAACAACCCCTGTCCACATACACACAGATGTACATACACGTCATCTGTTGCATCTGCCTGATGAATGGCAGCTTTAAAAAAAAGTGTAGTGAAGCAGACGCATATAAAGAAGCATCACATCAAACCAAACCAATACTTTAAAGGGGTATGCCACTATTTTGGGGCTTAATACAGTTAAAATCGTTGGCCAGGGTTTATAAAGGTGGTTAAGTGTCTTATTTTTCATGTAAGCCGTTGTCTTGCTTTAAGACAAGCTAAAAGAGGGAGCATGTCGCTAAGCTAGTGAAAGTCAATGGATCCGTGTAGCATTGTAGCATGGATCCATTGACTTTCACTAGCTTAGCGACATACAACGCTTAACACGAAAAATAAGACACTTAACCACCTTAACCCTTTAACCCCAGCCAACGATTTTAAGTTTAGTTTAGTTTAGTTTATTTAGTTTAGTTCAACAGGGACCATGCACAATACACATTGATTACAGAAGTAAAGAGATGGCTTGTGCCAGATTATAGCTATATAGCTAATTTCCATCTGCAGTCCCTGGACAGGTAAAACAAATATTAAAATACAATAACATAGACAAGATATAAACAAGTAAGCACATCCATAGGCCATAGGTCAAACACACACACACACACACACACACACACACACACACACACACACACACACACACACACACACACACACACATACACACACACACACACACACACACACACACACACACACACACACACACACACACACACACACACACACACACACACTAAAATGGCATACAGTGTGAGTCATATTTTAAAAACATATGATTAACTGTATTAAGCCCCAAAATAGTGGCATACCCCTTTAACACATACTACATGTACATGCAAAAGTTCAAAGATCCATGCATAGCTTCTAGGTGCTGGTAAACACAATATGCAATACTTCAAAAGGAAAAAGTTTACCGCACACTTGTTTGACTTTGTGCTCTTTTATTCAGAGTGAACAACGCGTTTCGCCTCTGTGCGTCATCAGGTTCGTTCAGGCATACGCGAAACGCGTTGTTCGCTCTGAATAAAAGAGCATAAAGTCAAACAAGTGTGCGGTAAACATACTACATGTACATTAACACACGTGCAGGGAGATAGAGAGATAGATAGATAGAGAGAGAGAGAGAGAGAGAGAGAGAGAGAGAGAGAGAGAGAGAGAGAGAGAGAGAGAGAGCAGCATGTGTAAATTCATGCACATACAGTGCAAACAGACACACTAAATGTGCACGTATGTATGCACACAGACACACACACACACACACACACACACACACACACACACACACACACACACACACACACACAGACGGAGGGAGAGTGGTGCAGTAATTCATTCTTGCGATGGGGCTCCAAGGCGTCCATAGTGCGGCGCCTATGCAGCAGGAAGGGGCTGCTGACCAAGATAAGGGGTGAAGGTGGAGGTTAGAGAGCATGGGACTTGGACACACACACACACACACACACACACACACACACACACACACACACACACACACACACACACACACACACACACACACACACACACACACACACACACAAAGAAGCACACACACACATACAAAAGGACAGGTCGAGGATGACTGATGACTTTGCATTCCTCACCACTCACTCTCATTTGGATTTCATTTGTCTAGTGGGGGGATGGTTCATTCATTGGCTACAAAGAAAGAAATAGCTCAACTCTGGCTAAACTATATTTATTGCGCTCAGATCATGTTCCACGCTTTTGCCACGTCGTTGAATTGCTTGATTTGTTATGAGTCTTTGCTCTGATCATTTTTTCTTTTTCAAGGATCCCAGGGCGGCAATCACACTTAAAACGCCTCTTCAAGTAGGAACATTCTCTGTCTTCTCCTACACAAGTCTGAAAGCATTCGTCTTCAATGCCATTGGACATCTGACTTTTGTTTTCCATACACTTGTGGAGCATCAGGTGGGAGTAATGGTCTTTTTCTGATGGGTGGGGGTTACACACTATTGTTCTACCACAGTCCAAAAACACCATCTGAAATCCATGGCCAATTAAAAAATTCAGGGAGAAAAAAAGGTATTTCCATGCATGTTGTGTTGAACAACAGATATGCTTCTAAAGAAATCTCTGGTAAAGACGCCATGTAGCCTTAGAAGCCTAGTAGTGTACCTTATTACTCAGAACAAAAGAGATAGAATAGGTCTTCAATGGACTATAACTCATGGGAAATCAAGCATTGACAAACAAACATACACAGAGAAGCTTAGAATAGCCCAAGTTGTCTTGGGTACTCCACTCCCCTCCACTCCACCTCGCTCTCCTGTGATATTTCCTCTGTGCTACTAATCTGAGGCGACCTTGCTTGACTTCACTCTAGGTATCGATGACATGACAGGGCATTACCCAGTAGCTACACTATACGCAGAGCAGAGGACCCTCAGCAGGGGGTGAGAACCTGAACATGTACGTACACCTGACTCGAGCCTCTCAGTAGGGGCTATGCTCCAAATGTCAACATACTGACATACAAAGATACTATGGCGTACTAAATCAACTGTTTCAAATGCAATTTACACACATGGGACATTCAGCACTCCAACACTGCACACACACACACACACACACACACACACACACACACACACACGCACACACGCACACACACACACACACACACACGCACGCACACACACACACGCAAACACACATAATTAAAGCCTTCAATCAAAGGCAATTTTCTATCATGGCAACATGTTAGATAAATGAAGCTTTTTGAATCTTTGCATATTGGAACAGTTTCAGTAGAGACTTCAAAAGTGAGACTAAAAGACAAGTAAAACCCACTAACAGTTTTCCCTCCAACACAGGTGACTTCAGTTACTGGTTTACAGTCATTGACCAGTACACATTTCTTAAGACCAGCTGATTCTGAGCTGGCTGGATCACATTTGTGGCAGGGTTTTCAGTTTTTGCACTCTTCTAAGCATTTTCAGCGTGTCTACCTCACACAATTTATCACCACTTCATGGCCTTGGAGATTTTATTGCTTTTTTAAAAATGAGTTTATGCCTTAGCCCAGCACTCAGACTGGTTTAAATCCATGTGCATGTTTTAATCTCTTCTAACAGAACCAGCTTTACAAGGTGGCTATTACAAAGATGGTAATGAGCGGTAATGTTAACATGTTACTTAAGGCCTTTGGTAATGTCATAGCAGTGTTATAATGATTTACTGTAGTTGAGATTCTTCAGTAAAAGAATGAACAGGCCCGTCGACGGGCCCATCTTCACTAAGAGGCTACAGGTTCTTCTTACCTGTGTGAGCAGCTGCAGCTCGTTGGCATAGGTGGGCCTGGCGTAAACAAACACCGGGCGCGACGGCCCCTCCCCTTCCAGACCCTGGGCCAATCGTAGGGCTTCTCGCACCCGGTTCCTCACGAAGAGTCGGGCCAGGTCTGAGGAGCGCAGCTTGGAGCCCATGTAGACGGAGGGGAAGAGCGCCGTGCTCTCCCCCCAGAGCCACCTCAGCTGCTCGTTGCGCGCCACCTCCACGTCCGGGCAGCGGCCCGTGTAGCTCTCCAGGCTGTTGAGGTAGTCGTGGTTGTAGCAGTCCGGGAAGAGATAGAAGCCCCACAGCTGACCCGGGCGGAGGCTCTTGACGTAGCGCAGAGTCTCCAACATGAACTGGCGCGCCGACATCTCAAACTCCTGCTGAGCTACCTTCTTGGCGTTCATCAGGGGCATGGTGGGGTTCTTCTGCAGGACCATCTCGCTGGAGCGGTTCTGGTAGACCTTCTTGGAGCTCCAGTTGCGGATCCAGAGCGGGCGCCACTCCTCCCAGTCGATGACGGCCAGGCCCTTGGCGGCCTTGTCGCGGATGTAGTAGGTCACGCTGTCCGGGAGCTTCTCCTTGTGCTGCGTGAGGCTGGCCTTCTGAGGGAGCCCTCCGTTGACCAGATGGCCCTGGGCGTCGATGTACGGGTAGAGGCCCAGCCTGTCTTTGTAGAAGATGGTCAAGTTCTGGCGGGTGAAGCCCTCATTGGGGGACGCCACAATCTGGAACTGCTCAAGCTGGAAATCCACACCGTGACGGGGCTTACAATCTTCCGTGGGGGCGTTCCACGCCAGCAGCAAGGGCTTGTGAGGGTACAGAGGCCATATTGTGGAGTTGAGCGGCACATGGATCGCTTTTGATTCTCCCAATGTCACTGCCAACAGCACCAGCAGGAACAAAGATGTCCATATGTTCAGCAGCCAGTGAGCCATGGTTGGTGGTGTTGGTGGTGGTGCTGGGGTGTTACTAAACAGAGGGGCTCCTTCAGCTCTTCTGCATTACAAAAAAAAAACAAAAACAGAAGAGATCAAAAACCACTGACAGAACAGCTGTATGACAAGCATGTATGGTGTACAGACGGCAAGCATAAAGAAGAGAGTCAGTGTGATCACAAAACAACGCTACGAAAGGGCACTGCCGTTGGCCATTCAAGATGCACTTCAGATGTTGTTACAAAGAAAAAAGTCTTTCTTTTGACCTACACAAATTTCCATATTGAATTATGGCTATAACTATTCTCATGCTCTGATCTGAGACTAGGGTACTCCAACAGATGTGTTGTGCTATTATCATTCATGATGCATGCATCATCATCATTGGGGGTATATTTATATTAGGATATGTTACAGTCAGCAGAGAGGTCAAATCTACTCACGCAACGCCAGCAAATTAGTGTACCGTGCATCATAACAGAGTCAGTCCCTTCGAGTTAACAACCGTAGCACACTTCCATTAATGTTTTCTATTTGTTAATTGAACAGAAGAGTATATCACCTTTTTGGAGAAGAATAAGAAACATTCCCGAATGAGAATGTTCACGCTGTGTTGATCCTGTTAGGAACCTCCAAGTTCAGCTCCCGAATTAGGTTGATTAAGTTTTGAGGTATCAGAAGTGTATAAAAGTTGCGCAACATCTTTCAAGACATCTGAACAATGAGCGCCCGTTACTGTGATTTAATGAAATCTGGAGAGGACCACAGAGGCGCAATGAAAGCGTGGGTCTAAAGATAGGCGCAAGAGTGAGTGAACCGCCGCTCTGGCATGTTCCATTCGCGAGGAAAGGGAGGGAGTGGTCAAATGTCCCCACCACAATCGCACAGTTGCCGGTAGCAGACTTTTATAGCCTGATAACATCAACGGCACCACCCCGATCAGTCATATGAGGAATACCAAACCAGTATTGTTTTGCTTTTAAAAATGCTAGGGCATAGCAGCTTTCCATGTGTTCCCCGTGTTGAGCCATGTAAGTCGGTCCTAAAAAGTTTACTGGCAAGCTTGCCTGCGGTGTAATTACAGGGTAGAGATGGGGAGCGCTGCTTACAATCAGATGCCCCTCTCAACAGAAGGGTTGCCTTTCGTCAAAGAGTACTAAAATGTTACTTCAGCTAAAGAAAACATCTTGAGTGTTTCCATAAACACAGTAAACAAATTACCAACCCTTACCTGGGTACATAACACAACTGATATGTGATAACATTTTAACTACATGAATAATAATAAACAAAATAATAAACAAGAATGAAATGAAACCATACATACAATAATATACCCCTCCCAACACACACACACACACACACACACACACACACACACACACACACACACACACACACACACACACACACACACACACACACACACACACACACCCCAAAAATTGACACAATTGCAAAATGGTTGTGTAGCCTAACCCCAACCCAGCTGACTTTTTCAAGGCATCACAAGACAAAGCCACATCCCCTGACCAAGCCTGAGGCAGAATGGAAGACAATGCTTAGAATGCACTCTGAGGTGAAGTTATGGGTATCAAGTGGGGGCCCCACACCACATGATATGCCCCCTACTCAGCCTCCTGCCTGATTGGAGGGCCTTCCGCCATTTCTTCTGGGCCGTGCTGAGCTGGGCTCTGTCCATTCACCTGCTGATCTGACAGACGGCAGCGAAAGCGGAGCAGGACGGAGAGGAAGATCAGATGCTTCCTTCCTGCAAGCCAGAAGCCACGTCCCATTCACCCTGACCCCGTTGCTCCTTACATCATCAGTTCTCGGGCTTAGCCCAGGGGCCAGGAAACCTCAACAATGTGAGAGGAACTGAACACACAAACACACCCCTCTTTTTTGTCGCTACCCATCTCACACCCTTTCACCCGGCCCGTGCGAGCCCGAAACACCCCGCATATCCGTTCACCTCACCCACACCCTCGCAAAGTATTTCACTTCGCTTCAGTCCAATGAATCAGGCTCCATGTACTAGGTAAGGTGAGTTCGCTGACGCACGTTCTGCTCTAGGTCAGGAAGCCCCTTTGAACCCCAGTAACATGCAGGAGGAGACCCTGGATCAGTTGAGGAGGACACTGCTTTATCACTTCTCACATGACTTTGGCAGCCACTGAGCTATCTGGAATTGCCTGGCCTGTATCATTGGTTTGGCTACACCCTGGCAGGATCAAGCCAGGTCTGGCCAAGAGTGAAGACAAACACCCAGGCATCTTACATCTTGGTGTCACAGACTTATGTTCTTGAGTGTATGGATATGGCCTTGACTGTTGTCTGGTCTGGATATCCATGGAACTCTCTGCTGCCTGAGAGTGACTTTATCAAACAGTGATACACATTTGTCACTTAAATATGTGAGGAGCCCTACTGTATTTAGCCCTCCTATTATCCTTGGGGTCATTTTAACCCCATTCAATATTTAACATCTGAAAAAGAAAACATGAATTACATATTTATTGTGCTTCATCTTCTTTAATGGCTTTTCCGTAAAACATTTGGGTGGATGTAAAATATCCACAAACATATTTTTGTAAGTGCTGTACACATTTTGTAGAGTTCAGTGTTCCTTAGGATCAATTTGACTCCTAATAGTTTTAGGTGTATAAAACATGAATGCCACACCCATCTTTTGAAAAATGTGTTCTAATGCGTTAAGATAACATCAAATATATGAATAAGTGCAATTTAGCAATGTTTCCATCAGAACATTTTGCTATTTTCAGGGACCAGATTGCTAATAATTCCAATGATGTGGGGGAGGGTCAAGACAAATTCAAAGCATACGTTGTGGGCAGTTGTGGCTGCTACCAGTGGTGGATTAATGACCGGGCCCACCTTGGCCCCGTGGCAGCCACCCAAACTGCCCTTCAAAACAATCTTTGCAAATAAGATCTTCATGAGCTCTGTCTAACTGTACCTAAAATACATATCAGAAATCAATCTATATTTAATAAGACAACAAAACAGCAAAGACCTAACTCAGAGGGCGTCAGTGTTGAAGCCAAAAGGGTGTATGTCCCATTTACACCTACCCTGGGCCTAGCGCACCGCATGTCCCATTTACATCTATGCCAGGCCTTGCATATGTCCCATATACACCTAAACTAGGTGGAGTGCATGTCCCATTTACACCTAGGCCTATACTAAAGTGAAGTGCATAAAAACTGAACTGAGAACTGAAATTGAACTGCTTGAATGTAAGTAAATATTCTTGTCAAGTGTTTGAAATCACAGACATAAATGTGAAGTGATCGAATAAATGATCGAACGTCTATTTGATTGAGTTCATGGTCGGAAACTTTGCATCATGGGCTTTAACCCATTTTTTCAGAAAATACCTGCAAAAAAGCCTGCTAATCTGAGCCATTTTTGGGAAAAGGGCATTCAATAGATAACAAGACTGTTTGAAAAGTCTGGAGTTGTTTTTTCACCTGTTTGCTGGCCCAGGAGCTCTGGCTGCTACAGCAATGGACTTTGACAAAATCCACAAACTGCACACCATGGCACCACCAATATTGTTCCCTGGGTGTTAATTTTGCCTTTTCTTACACAGTAGTGAAAGGTGTTTGAGCTTCATATTTTGCAGATGATTAAACATTAATAATAATAATAATTATAACTCCTCGTGTCATTATAAGATGGTGATTTGTCAACTGTCAACAGATCAGTGCTGATTAGTCAATTCGACTCCATAGGAGCAGACTTCAAACTACTGCATTTACTGTCACGTGCCTGCCATGTGTGATATCGAAAAGGCGTATGGTCTGTACACAGGCAGGGTGGTGGCTTGGAGTGTCAGAGCAGGGGAGGGGGGTGGTAGCCACTTCCTGCTCACAGCCCGGATGGGTGGCAACTCAAATTTCCAGGTCCTTGGAGCTTCCGGTGTCCGTCCATTGAATTAGTCAAGCGGTGGTGATTGTGCCCTTTCCCCACACCTTCACCCCCCACCACCCCCATCATCTATCCTTCCTACTGTTCACAACTCACCAGCAGACGTCTGAGCCTGCTGGAATGTGCTTCTGGGTTCTGAAGGTTGTGTGATACTGAGATTTCGTTTGTAGTTGTTATGGTGATAAAAACAGAACGGTCTGGAAGCCAGCGCCTCCTGCAGGGATTCACGGAAGCAGCTGGACTTCAAAGTCGGTATCCACGGCAACATGTCAGACGGCTTAACCTTTGACCTCTTAAAATTGCTTGCTCACATTTGTAGTCCCCCTCCCGGAAGCGTGTTTGTTGTTAAAGCTAGATGATACGAATGGTTTCAAGGGCAGCCATGACGACAGACAATGGAAGAATGACAAATATAAAACGTAACGCTCCTGAGGTAGGATAGGCTTGGGCTGGTCCTGACCATCCCATAACACTACCATTTCATTTCGTATTTATGGTCTGGCATTTGTTTGCTCTGAAGCGATTGTAGAAAGCAGGAAGTTTGCACTCAGTTATAGTTTGAAATTATTGGACACCTCTCACCCAATCGCTGGCAGTTACTCAACAACAACATAGCGCAGACCAATGGCTCTGGCGCAGATGTGTACGTCATTATCACGAGCGTTCTCCCCCTTTCGTCCCCACGTGGGGGGCGTATTCGATTATTGGCTGTTTTCTGGGGGGGCGTTGCAATCAAAATTCTACTGCTGCAAGCACTCCACAGAGAAGCACGGCCAGACTACAGTAGTGGAGCCAATCCTTTGGCGGAAGTACGTAGGATGGCTCGCGAGGCTAGGATAGGCTTGGGCTGAGTAGAGGTAGAGATACTTTATTGTGATCCAGAAGAAAACGAAGGAGTCAGAGGTGTGTGAAATTTTCCTCATTCGTCATTTTTTCATACATTATTTGAGGGTAGCCCTAATTTTTCTTTTTTAAAAAGCCTTTTTTTAATTAGCTAATCCCACATTATGTGCTGTCTGGTGTCTGGAAAATAGCAGGCATAGTTGGGAAAATTGTCAATCTTTGATAATAACCTCACTTGAGACCTCTTTGCAATAAACAAAGCTATAGTAGCCTAGCGATTTCTCAATCTTGGTGTACTTTTCCTGAATTTTGGATGTTATAATTGTTATGTTTTGATTACATTTATGGAAAGGGATGAGTCATTTCACTTAGTCTTCAAAATGTCACTCTTTAACATTTTTATGATGATGATGCAATCACTTGGGGTATGTTTAATTTACAGTACAACAAGGCCCTATGGACCATGCTGGATTTGGATGTAAATTGTTGTTGAAGATGTTGATTAAACTAGCCTAATTGAACACAGACATAGACAATCACCATTGCCTACAATTTTTTTTAACATTTAACATTTTAATCAGTTTGATTTAATTTAGGCAAGGTTGAAAGGATCTCAGTGCAACTTGCAGTATGGAATACTCATTTCATTCTCATGTAGCCCAGGCTTTAAAGGTGTGTGTGTGTGTGTGTGTGTTTGTAGGGGTGGGTCTGAAAGCATGGGCTGTGTAGCCTATGTGGGACAGCATGGACTGGACATTTTGGGGAAGTAGGGACTGTGGGTGTGACAGCGTGCAGCATGGGCTAGATGTGTGAGGGAGCACATGGGCTCGGTGTGTTAGACATCACAGGGTGCATTCCAATATGCAGACTTCTGTTCTTCCTTGCTCACTTGCCTGCTTGTGACCTCATGATGACGTCACCGACAACAGAAAATTAATTCACTATCTTGCAAAAGCACAATTCTAATGTAATTTCCTCATATGCAATCCGGATGGTGAATGAAGAACAGTCCCCCAAAACTTGTTGTGGCTAGGCTGACAGCGGGGAAACTTTATTGATTTCTCCACGGAGGCGGGGCGTCAGCAACATGCAAGGCCACAAGCACAATTGGAGGACGGAAGTCTGCATATTGGAATGGACCCACTGTGAGCGGCAGAAAGGAAGAGGGCTGTGAGTTAGGCACCGGATACAAGTTGTATCTAATGAAGCAGCTCGAGGTTTGTGGTCTGTGTGCATGGTGTGAGAGGGCATCCAATGCTGTGGGAGAGCATGGACTGGATTTGTGGGGGGATCAGTGTCTCTCTCTCTGTGTGGAGGAGGGCTCGTGGTGTGTGTAGTGTAGGGGCATGGGCTGAATGTGTAGAACAGGGGTGGGAAACCTTTTTCATTTAAGGGGCCACTTCAAATTTAATGAAGTCCTCAAAGGGCCGTACTATGAACATAAACCAGGATTTCCCTCTGCACTTTATTGAAGGTGGACAGGTAGACCCAACCTTGATTAGGTCCCCTGAAAACCTAACTTAATTGTATTGAAAATGTAATTTCTAACATTTCTTTACAAATATGTCATATTTCATGTGAAACTGCATAACATTAAAATTGGGTAAGACGGTCTCAAAGGCCATAAATGGCTCTCGAGACATAGGTTTCCCACCCCTGGTGTAGAAGAACATGGAGTGTGTGTGTATGGAGAGTATGGACTGTTAATAGGTTAAGGGCTCTTAAGAGTACTTGTAATGGAGGCGTTAAGGTGTGTGTGTGAAGGACCTTCAGTGCTGTGAGGAGTAATATGTATGTGTGTGTCGAGGTGTGAGGTGAAATACTGTAGGTGTGTGTGTGTGTGTGTGTGTTAGTGATCTGATGGTACATGAAATGTACATAGACACAGGGCCTGACATTGGCACTTGCCAACCGGCCAAATGCTGGTAAAACTTGGCCGTGGCGAGTAACAATTTCACTCTCACTAGCCAATTTGACAGGTAACTTATTCTTTGGTGTGACAAATCACAGTAGCTGCATCACTTGTTTGTATTTAAATGTAAAAATATTCTGAAGAAAAAAAATGACAACAAATCTCTGGCTTGCAGAAAGGCTAAGTGGATAGTGACTCGGGAAAACCAGTAGCCACAGTGGCCGGTGAGCAAAACAGCTAACATCAAGCCCTGCATAGACAGTGTCTTAATTCCAACCCACCAACCTGACACGGCAGGCTAGTTATCAATACAGAAACTTCTTACATTTTTCCAATTATATTCCTTTTCCCCTCTTTGGCCAACTGGGGGGGCTGACAGGTGGGGGGGCTCTAGGCTGCAGCCTTATCTTGCCATATCTAGTGAGTTAATCTGGCCCTGGCCAATAGAATGTCTATTTTTTAACATCCAAATCGAGAGAGAATACACAAGACACTGTACTATGGTGATGAAATGATGTTATTACAGTGATAAACATGAAAGTACATGTTAATATTGTTAGTCACAACTCCAAGTAACATTTCACTCTTGGCTGGAAGAACTGGCAGGCGTGCCGTGCTGTTAAGAGAGATGACAGCAAGACAATGAATGTCATGGTCCAGTATTTTTTATTCAAGTATGCCAACGCCATAGACATGTGCAGAAAAGTAATATTGCAACACCTCTCTATGGAACAACTCCTTCACTGATCTGAGCTTGGTCGAAATAATAGCAAAAACAAACAAACAACAAAAAAAATTGATTAATTTATCACTAAGTTTCAACAACAAGGAACATGCTGCACTCATCTCACTGACATAGAAGCGCGGGGAGCAGACTCATCCTCCACCACCCCTCCACTCACATGGGCCATATCAGTCGGCCTATCCATAACAGTGACAAACACGCATATCAACAGACACACGATCTTCTGTACATCAACCTTACTGTACGGTACCACTGGCACACACCCCAATGCCAAGGCATAGATAAGTCAAGCCGGCTTGGGGCATACTCCGCGTTACTTTGCCACAGCGCACGGCAATGGAGATCCAGCTCTTTGGCCAAACCTCCTGCGGTCAGTTACGCGTCCTCGCCACAAGAGGGCAATCTGGTCCTCTCAGAGGAACAAGGTGAGGCTGGAATGGAGGCGGTAAGTGACGGAGAGAGAGTGTTTCGTGAGACTCAGGTTGGACAAAAGGGAAAGGACTGGTAGAGGCTGTGCAACTCTTTGGACAAGCGTAGTCTCCCAGAATGTTCCGGTGCTGATGTGAGAGCTATGCCTCACACAGAACGATGGGAAAGTCTACGTGGATGCGTGGGTAATCCAACTTCACAATTCCCTGCAATGAGACAATCAAGACAAGAGAGCAACAGTTTCATTAACATAGAAATGACTGGTATGACATATTTTTCTTTAACCCCAACACAATGGTGACAATTACCAAGTTCTGCATCGGCAAAACAAGATGTCACTCCATGTCCCCCTGCATCAGGGGTCACCAACGTGGTGCCAACAGACATGGAAGCCCTTATAGAGCTTGTGAGGTGCCAGAAAGGAATGGTTAAAAACAGTGACTAAAGCAGGGTTCTGATCAAGCAATATTTTTATGTCTTTTTTTCATGTTTAAATGCAAGTTTATTTCTTCAAAATGTAACAGAGGCTAACTAGCAGAGTTGGCGTGGAACGTTAGTAAACCTCCCTCCCAAAAAGCCTCATACAGTAGCGGTGGGGACTGGTCCTTTAGTCCAGCTGTACCGTACTGTGCCTCCCATTGCCGGACCGTTGTAGTTGACCAGTGGTGTAGTTGGGATTTTTAAAGTGGGGGTACGCGATTTGTGAAGTCATCAAATAATTAGGCAACTAATCATGTCAAACCCCCCTACTGTCCTTGATCTACTGTCTTTGCTTTTCCGTTTTCATCTGTTTTGTCCACCACCTGCAATACTGCTATGTGCTCATTCTTTTTTGTATTCAAACGTGGGCAGAGGAATTTTTTAAAGCATCGCTTCAGGAGAAGTAGGTGGACTGCGTACCCCCGCGTACCACGCCCACTGTAGTTGATGTGGTGACAGGTTCGCGTCCCCGAGGGGGACGGACTGTGCAAGAAGACCTCCATCACAGTGGTGCCGTGACCCGGATTGAGAGTGAGGTTTAAGGGGGAGAGTGTAAGGGAGGCTAACTAGCAGAGTTGGCGTGGAACGTTAGTAAACCTCCCTCCCAAAAAGCCTCATACAGTAGCGGTAGCGCTGGGGTAGGGGACTGGTCCTTTAGTCCAGCGGTATCGTACTGTGCCTCCCATTGCCGGACCGTTGACGAGGTGACAGGTTCGGGTCCCCGAGGGGAACGGACTGTGCAAGAAGACCTCCGTCAAAAAAAACACAAAACTTAGCAAAAGCAAACAAACGTACAACCATAGTTTCGTTTGAAAGGGAGATTATTTTGACTGATTATGTACAAACTTTCATCCTTCAGGTAGCGGTCAGACCCAAAAAGATTGGGGACCCCTACAATTCATCACCATCACCTGAGGTATGAGGTTCTTCTGAATCCTCTTGAGTTTGGCCTTCCTGCGTCCATTCTTGGTCACCACCGTCTCCTCATAGAACTCATGGGCCAGGTCCCCGTCCTCATCATAGTACAGGGAGCTACAGCAGAAACACCAAGCACCAGGCGTGAATTAGTCCACAAGAGACTGTGAATTGGGGAGCCATTGGGGGCTGCCCCCTTGCAAAGGCCAGGCATAAATGCAATTTCGTTGTGTGCAGTGTGCAGTGAACACTTGTGTGCTGTGGAGTGCTGTCTCCCAATGACAATGGGAGTTGGAGTTTCCCAGGTGGACTTTCACTTCACTTCACTTAATTAGGGTCTGAAAATTATCAGATGTGAAGATTTGGTAACATTTTAGAGTGTACATAATAAGAGCTATAGTCTTTACACATCCATAGTCTTGATAACCGGCCATGTTTAAGGAAGGTATCTGATCGACACCACCCCAGCTACACACACACTTCACCCTACTACCATCTGGCCGCTGACACAGAAGCATGCTTGCCCACATCACCTGGGTGTGATGACACTCCAAAAACCAAAGGTATTCCACTTACCTCCTTCTGGTGAAGACAAAGGGGTTGGCATTCTTCAATCCCTTCATTCGTGCCAGGGACTGTTCACTGACATCACTGGCGGTGTCGCCCTGCGATCCACCGGACCCGCCAAAGGGCCACACACCTTTGGCTTTGGACCCACTCCCACCCATCCTCAACAACAATGAGACATCTTCTCAGAGAGATGTGAAGGCTCCTGGCGATGGACGTTTCAGTTCAAACTTGAAGCTCGCAACAGCCTGTTGAGAGAACAGCATGAATCAGAAAGAATGCAGATATTAAGTTGAAACTGATGTAATGTTATGCAAACTTCACTTGATATGCCTATGGATATTGAGCATTGCTGTTTGAACCATAATTTAGGCCTACTGTTTCTACAAAGTCTACATCTACATGTGAACAGAGGTGGAAGAAGTACTGAAGTTGTGTACTTAAGTAAAAGTAGAAGTACCCTGTGAAAAAATTACTCAAGTGAAAGTAAAAGTTGTTTCCCAAAAACGTACTTAAGTAAAAGTCCTAAGTACTAACTTTTAAATGAACTTTTCAGTACAAAAGTACAAGTAGGCCTACTCACGCAATGGCTGTCTTTCTCCATGTCTACCTACTTGATCCAATAGGAAAAAGTGTCTGCAACGGTTTTCGGTTCTATTTGAACATGACTATGGAGTCCTGTTAATGTTTTTAAAAGTATATTTTCTGTCTGGGTGTCAATTTGGAAGAGGGGCTTGGTCCCGCCTCCCTGCCCGCAGCTGAGGCTACTGAAATATCCACGAAACACAACAGGAAAACCTAGGATAAATGTAACTAGTAACAAAGTCTTCTCCTAGAAATGTAAGGAGTAGAAAGTACAAGTAATTGTCAAAAAATGTAATTGAGTAAAAGTAAAAGTCTGCATTTTTATTTTTACTCAAGTAAGTACAAATTCCAGAAAAAACTACTTAAGTACAGTAACGAAGTAAAAATACTTAGTTACGTTCCACCTCTGCATGTGAACGGTTATTTTAACAATGTGGGCCTACCTTGGCCACGTTACAAGACTGGGACATCTATCCTTTTTAAAAGGGTAGGTTACACAGTGGCAAGAAGTCAGGTACTTCAATGTTTTGGGGGAAGGATCAGCCTGCACCATGGAATCTTCTGGAACTGTAGGCTATCATATATGTTGGAATTCGCCAGAACCAGGCAAGTCGTGGGCTGACTAGAGTAGTAAGAATGCCTCATCGAACATTATTTACTGCATCGCTTAAATGCTGCACGAGCGTTCAATAGACACACAATACATAAACGAGACAGCGAACTTCCTTCACTTGAATTGTGTCCAACTACAGACAGGAACACTGACATCACCATGCTAATATTAAAGGCTAACCTTAACTTTAACGTGCTCGTCCAGGCAAAAACCCTGCAGACTACAATCAAACGAAATAAATTCAGGTTGTGCAATAGAACAGCCTTGTATGTGCACATGCAGACAACCACGAACGTTGCTGTTTGACAGCGGAACGAATGACCTGCCAAATTTCTAGAGCGACAAAATCGTCTACACAACCAAAATCCTGCTAAGGTTACCAAGCTAGCTTCTAATGTTACTACAGCGTGTAAGTCAAGATTTTACGATTTCGGTCAGATTGAATTTCAGTCAACCTTGTTACAAAGGCGAAGCAGCGTGTATAACGGTGTAATTACATTTTGCGTAAATTACACCACGGAGAAGACTGGTCCATCTACTCGGAACTGATGCAGGGGATTAACGTGAAATGTCAAATGGCTAACTCGGTTAGCACCAAATCACGTTAGCATCAGTAGTACCACGCAAAGGTATATTTACACACACGAACAATGTTGACCTCTGCTGTACAATGTGAACTGTTATTGGCACAAACAAGCACAAAATCACAGTACGACGCACGTTGTAGCTGCTGCTCCTGTAGCCTGGCCAGTTACATTAGCAGCTAGGCTACTGACTGGTTGTTTTCTCTGAGATCTAGCTCAGCGACTACCGACATCACAAACTAACCAAAACATAACCTCGGGCAATTGCTGGTGTACCCATTTGCGGATATATATATACTTACTTTGAGCTTGCGGACTGTTGAAAATCATTTCCCCGGTTCACAGCTGTGGACAGGTAGCATAGTCACAGATGCCTGAATCAGGCTGCCAGTGCAGTCTCCCAAAAAGGTTATCTCGAATGTATCCTTATCGATGGTTTGAGGCAAAACTACAGTAGCCGCCAGCCATTGCGAGTTGTCACGTGATGTTTTATGGGTCGTTCGGCTGATCCATGTGTGTCTGGAGGTTGGAAAGGATGGAATTCGAACCCGCAACCATCTGATCCACTGACCTGAGTGCTATGATCTTAAGACCACTCAGTCATGATGTAATACAATCACATTTCGTGTGCGTATCTTGATATACAATCAATGAGACCACTGCTAACCATCAGACCAATGGTTTAATAGTAACAATAATAATATTAATAATATGAATACTAATAAAATGAACAAAATAGTAATGTAAGGAAAAATACTGATATTAGGCTACACAACTTCCTGTAACCAATAATACATTTTACTAGTTGTAGGAGGACCTATAGATACAGACAGGAATTTTGTATAGTATTCTTTCTTTTATTTACATTCATGTTTTAGTCTGAGACACATACAGGTGGTTGAGAAATGATCAGCTAACAGTACACATTCATGTCGAGTGGTGAATTTGTGTGGAATGTTCTTGATAATGTGCGATCCAAATTTGCATGTTTGTGTACACAGGTTTTATATTTGTTAAAGGGCTGCCCTAGACTGTATGCACAGTATTCGAATGTGTTGAGTCCCAGTCATTCGGAAAGTCACATGTAACAGACAGACATGTATAACAGACATTCCAGTACATGACACAGATAACAGACATATATAACTAACAAACAAACAAAGAAAAAAAGACACACAAGCCATTCACTCATGAGCTCAATGATGTAGCTCAATGAGGAAGACAATTTCTTTCAAAACTGATGGCATCACTACCAGTCAGTCCAGATCCTCAACAGTCTTTCAAACTGCTGTACTCTCACATGCTCTCAGCACGCGCTCACACAGGCTCAGTCCTCAGACAAGTCCACTCTTCCTCTCCTATCCATCCATCCATCCGTCCGTTCATCATCATCACTCGTTCATTCAAACGCTCCTCCAGACATAACTCACTCTCACTATGTCCTAAGGCACAACTCATGTTACGCTCTCACGCGTCCGTTCGCTCTTACTCACTCACACAATCATTCCCTCGTTCTTAGTTTTCTCGTCCCTCTCTCTTGGTAAGAGAGGGAGGGGGGTGGTGTTGGTGTGGGGGGAGTGAAGGCCTGTCCACGTCGTCGTCATCCTAGCCGGGTGGTGTTGGATGCAACAGTGACACAAGAGCCACCTAGTGGCCGCAGGTCAACAGTGCAGGTGTTCCCACGCGGAGCTGGGAAGGGGCAGCGGAGGTGGCGGCCCCCTCAGCCCGGCTTGGAGCTGGAGATGGCTTCCTGGAGGCGCTCGCGAGCTCGTGTGTAGCGTAGTATGATCTGCTTCACATGCTCCTCCTCTTCACGCTTCAGGATGCGCAAAAAGTTTGAGAGCTCGGGAGATGAGAAGGCATCCCACTGTGGAAAGATTAGAGCTGTTAGTTTGGAATGAAGACCTGACATGAGCATTCCAGTTACAGCAAACAGAAAATGGCAGGTTTTTGCCATTTAAAAGTGATGGGACCTTTGCACATTCAGACCAAGTGGATTTCATGTATCTGCGTTACTCACATTGACCTCTCCAGTCTCGTTCTCCTTCAGCACCAGGCTGAGCACCTTCTCATTGGGGCCGGCAAGCAGACGCAGGTGAAGCGGACGCTCGTCATCAGACAGCTTACGCAGGTACACTAATGGGGAGCACAGAGGAAGGAGTGATGCATTAGCATAAACTAATTCACTAAGCCAGGGGTGCGTTTCTCGTCAACATTGTTGCTAACCAAGTTAGCAACTTACTTACAATGCAATTTCCCATTGGAAACCTAGTAGGTTTCTAACTGGTTAGTAACGATGCTTTCGAGAAAACGGGGTCCAGGGGTGTTAATCGCAAACTCACAGTGTGTGACCAGCGAACTAAAAACCCCCTGATAATTATTATAATTATTTAAAGGCAAAATTACAGTGCACTCACTCCCATCCTATGGTGATTGAAATGTGCCTGCGCATATCCTGCGCATATCCATATGAGGGCGAGAGATTACACTGTTCTGGGCCCACTCATTCAAGTCATGTTACTATGCATGTACTGTATATTTTGAGTATATGGGCCAATTAAAAGACAACTGAAAAGAAACCAATAAAATTACCCTGCAGGTCAGATTTGACCTGGCTCCTGAGTTTGACATCCCTGCACTAAAACAACTGCAATAAACAATGCTTGTTGAAATTTACCCTTCGTAATTTGTGGTGTCGAAAAGAGGGCCGGATTTCAAGGATTTGACATTGGGCAGAAAATTCAGTATCGACAGCTGTATTTCAAACAGGGCTTTGAACCGTTATTTTTTTCCAAACGTTCCGTTCCGAACAGAAACGGAATTATAACGTTTCCGGTTCTGAGTTCCACCAATATATTGACGTTCCCGAACCGGTTAGAACCAAAAAATATTGTTCCCGGAACGGTTAATTTCGTTCCTGTCAGCTGATTACTCCCCATAGGCCTAACTGACGTTAAAAAAGAAAGACGGAAGTGCAAATGAGTCAGCCTACATTCAAAACTGTTTATTCAAGCGGATGAAAAGAATATCCTCCAGAATTTTGTCATTCAGGGACAACCTAAGCGGAGAAGCAGAGAATAAACCTCAATGATGAAAATGTGCGCTCAACGCTGACTTGGGTAATGGGGAGCACTATGATGGACATTGTGAGTTTGTGCATATTTGAAGCGGCCATGGATGCCCAATAACGCCAAACATTGTCGGTGCGCTTTGCACGCACTTCCCGGCAATGTCTTATAATAATGCAATGCAAACTCTGTCCTTTTGTATGACAGTGGTTTCTCTTAATTAAGATGTGGAGTGAAGACTTTGTAATCTACAGCTCTCTCTCCATTCAGTCAGAGAATGTCTGATGTCACACAGGACGTGAACCTCAGCCGCCATGGTAACATGCGCAGGTAAATAATGACTTTTTTTGTTTGTTTGAGGAACGGTATTAACCGGTATTAACCGGTTACCATTATTTTTAAATAAGTGTTCCCGTTCCAGAACATAAAAAATAATAAAGTTTCCGGTTTAGTTTCTGTTCCCTGTAAAATACAAAACGTTTCTGGTTTTCGTTTTCGTTCCTTGAACGGGTTCGAAGCCCTGTATTTCAAAACAAGTTTTTCACATCAGTCATAATTTAATTAGACTACCCTAGATCCCCATCGGCAAGAACGGGAATGTACAGTATGAACAGTCTAAGTTGACCAAAAATACAATTAAGTGGATGACAACACATGCCACTGACACAGCTATGAGCAGCATGCATGCGAGTTCTTGTACTAACCCTGATCGTGGCGCTCCGAGCGCTCAAACAGGGCGAACTTGGCAGGGTTGTCGAGCACGGTGAACTTCTTGAGCAGGGCCTGGATGACCTCTCGGGAGCTGGTGCGAGAGCTGATGTGCAGGTGCTTTGCGGTGTCCTTGGGCAGGTAGAAGGACGTGCGGCGCTTCAGGGCACTGCCTGCCGACGCGGGAGGTTTACCACCCCGGCCAGGGGGCTCCTTTGCGGCTGAGCCCTTCCTGGGAGGGGGCACCGAGACGGGACGCACCAGCTTCAGCTGGACCTTGATGAAGCCAGTGTAGGAGCCATCTTTGTTCTTTTGGGTAATGAGAATAGGAGAAGGATGTTTAGAACACTCAACTGGAATCAGAGAAGCATGAAAGAGAAAGTGGCATAAGCACTAGGTTGTCGTGTGCACTGTGAGCTGTGTATACAATGACAGTGAGACTTGGCCAGTGGTACTTTTCACTTTTTCAACATTCATAAGGCAAATATTTACAAAAGTTTGTTTGGAGTTTAAATGAGAGATATTGATGATAACATAATATGCAAACATAAATGCATTGTTCCTGTGATGTTGAAGTATAAACATCTCCTCACCGAGGTCATGAAGAGGTTGCCATTGATCTGGGCATTGTACTCCTTCACCTTCTTCTGGATCTCAGCTGGAGTCAGCTCAGGCTGCTTCCCCCACTCAGTCTGCTCATCCTGGACACAAGACACGACAAGAGTCACACATACCGTCAGTCAACATCCATACTTTCAAGGTTTACTTTCAAAGTGTCATCAAAGGTGAATGTTTTTTTCAACACTTCCACACCGCTCCTTCATGCAGATTTCAGTTATTGACATTTTCTGACGTGTACATTCCGTTATATTGTGCATGTTTAGTAGCTTGGCAAGCCTGAATATAAAATGAAATGAATAGCCTGGCAGCTCTCAATTGAAGGTCAAGGTTGTGGGCGGAAACAACTGGTTCTTCGACTGACGCTTGATCTCAGTAAATGCATGGAGGGGTTACATTATGCCTACCTCCCACCTCTCAAAACTGTGTTAAAAGTCAACACTTCCCCCACAATAGTGTTAAAGTTGAAACTTTAGCCACACCGTCTGTCACTCACTTAAGAGGAGATTTAGGTCATTATGCATCTAGCTCATCACGTAGGCACAGAGAGAGAAAGAGGAGAGGATTACTGTCAGTCGTGTGACTTTCTATTTCCACTGACTCCGAAAATCTTGTGCGTACTTAATCTTCTCCATGCTGGTTGTTCAACAGGTCTGACTTGACCTGGTGATGTGTCATGACTGTTAGGTGTGCGATAACGATGTGGCTTCAGCCAACCATAACACATTCACCCCAGTGCCAGCCATTGTGTGGCACACAACTTTGAATTGCCATTTTCCGCTGCTATGCCCAAGTTAAGTGTGTGGGACAGAGCAAAATAGCACTTTGGGAATGACATGCTACATCCTAGTACATAACGTGGCATAGAATGGAACTTTGAATTGCCATTTATTCCCTTATGCCCAAGCCCAAGATGGTTTAGTTTTGTGTGGGACAGAGGCAAAACTGAACTTTGGATATGGCATCCTTCCTAGTGGCATGGCACGCAACTTTTAATTGCCATTCCTGCTCCTATGCCGAAGTTACAGTAAGGTACTGTAGTCTGTGTGGGACAGAGGCAGAACAGCAGTTGGGAATGCAGTGCAGTCACGTATGGCGTGGGAGGAGAGCCGTGGGAAAGTGCTGCGGCTCCATTCTCCTCTCGTCACCCCACCCCACCCCAGGCCAGTAACTCGGCAGCTGACTGGACAACTGTCCAGAGAGAGACAACCAGCTTAGCTGTTGTCAGCTTTCTCCCTCTCTCTCACGCCTCTCCACTCTATGGTTGTTGTTGCACTGCTTCTCCCTTCTCCTCCTCCCCTTATCCATTCTCCTGACTGGTCTGTTGTCGTTTCGCCGGTTTGTTTAGGCAGATGCACCTCTCTGTAACCCAACACCACTGTGTGCTACATGTCAGGGAAAAATGCTGGGCCATGTAGCGAAAAAAAGTTTGAATCTTTGCATTGTGTTTAGTGTGCTGGGGATGGTTGAGTTAAATTGATTTCCCGGTGAATTTGGAAACGGTTCTCTATCCAACTGCTGTTAACCGCCTGTTGCATCAGCCCTCCAAACTTCCCAAACTTCCTGCCCCCTGTAGCTGGCCTGAAGGGACATTACGTCAACTTCGTCCAATCACAGCCCTCGGTTCAGCCTCCACTGAAGGAAGGGAGTCATCTATTGGTCCACAGCAGCTGTCTGTCAAGCTCTGGCTCCAACATTCCTGAGGCTTGTGGTCATGTTCTAAAAATAGCCAAGGCTTCCTCCTCCTCCTCCCACTTCCCCTCCAGGAGAACGGCTCCCTTGTTCAGAGTTTCGTTCTCACGTGGGATTCAGTCAACTGTCCCCCCCAACCCCAACCATCTCTGAGACAGACATCTTACTATCGGCACCTGTCATCAGTAAACTGTCTGGTTTTCTTTCCGCCACTGCAGGGCCTAAAGGAATTTGTACGTTTTCATAGTACAAGAAAACGCTGTCATCGGTTAACTGTCTGGTTTTCTTTTGACAACAGCTGGGTCGAGAAGAATTTGTACGTTTTCGTAGTAAAAGAAAATACTTCCTAAAAAGTGTGACATCACTTAATGGCCTGTTCAATGTTGCTGTGGTGGGAAGATGCACATAAAAGGCCATTGACTGACTTCTTGAAATAAGCGTTAGAGTCTATATGCGTTCATCTGAATGTGACCTCCCCAGAAGAAACAACTTGTATAAATATTTGCACTGTCTTTGAACCGTGTGTATGATTTACTTCACTCAATTCTCTTTTTGCAACATGCAAACATGACATTACAAAATACTGAATACCGTGTGTACCTGGATGAATATGCTATAGGCTCATTTTATAATGGTGGTGGCAAGTGGCAACACAACTTTATGGTGTCTGACAGTGTCTAACAGAGTAAGAACAAAATGTTACACATGTTGTTACTCTGCATCTAATTGATGTAATAGGGTCCGTACGATGAAGTGTAACCAAAATGGTAACCAGTATTGCATTAAATGGACACATGCAGCGTTTTAACACGCCACTGAACCCAGAGATGTCAATGCATGATTGAGGCCTGTGGTGTACTCATAAAGTCTGCCCGTTAGTGAGAAATCAATGGCCAATAATTCTAACAGCAAGTGACGGTTTACAGTTAACACAGTTAACGAATCAATGACTGGCTATGCGGATGGTGGTGCGTGAGTCCAATTAACTGGACCAGGAGAGTAACGATCACATGCGAGTGCTTAAGTTACTTCAGTGTGCGCGCACACACAGACACAGACTGTCATGATATATTGAGGCAAATCCATTTAGTCTGAGAGTGAAAAGTGCAGAGGGCAATCAGGAGTTTGTCTGTTAAAATGACTGAGCACTGATTCACAACCAAGGCAAGAAAAATAAGGTCACAGAGTCACTGACCATTATCTTAAATCATGAGGTCAATACTAGACTTCCTGCATGACAAAAACAAATTGCTTCCTGTCTTGCTCCATACAAAAGTTTGATTTGCATGCAAGTCCACGACATTCCAACCTGTGCCGATGCCACTGAATGTATGACAAGTGTCATAGTCTTGATTTTTACAATGATATGGATGATGTTTTTAACAAGGGGAAATGTTTCTAGAGTGGTTCATTTGCTGACAAACTCCAAAACATTGCCATTTCCTGTGAGTCAAGGCCTCGTCTCTTGCGCCATAACCACAAGCCTGCTTCACTGAGCAACTAATGTTTCTCAGCAACTAATGTTTTGACTATGGAAAATGTATTAAAACTGGGTACTGGTACTTTTATATATTCTGTTGTATGTTAGGCTACATGTCAATGTTCTTCTGATGTTCCAGTAATGGAAAAGTGACCATTATCATCATACAAATTACACTACAAATACTTTTCTTACTTCATGACATTAAATTCGACTGGTGTGTGGAAACCGCCATGACATTCCTCTAGCTAAAGAATCATTAATTAACAGTGCTTGGGCGTTCAACTTCATAGTAAACAGCTGGTTCTGTTCCAAAACCAAGATGGCACCACCCAAACCTCGAGGGGTGGCGGCAACTTACAGGATGTTCTCAGTCGTGTTAATCAAAGAGCAAACGAATGTGTTTCCCACTTGTAACTTTTGATTACAAAATGACCATATTATGTTCACAATATTCATGTATTTTTAAGTTTACACAACACAGAATTAAAACGTGTTGTCAACTTCGAGATGATGCGCTGTAGATTAGGCTACTTGGTCCAATAATGTCAGGCGTTGACGCGCGCCCGTTGAAGTTACAAAGTAGCCATTTGACAACTACAGTAGGCTAAATGTATCGAGTTCAAACAAAATGTTGCGGATTTAAATGCTCACCTGTTGTTTCTTGGGCTGAGCCTCTACGGCTCTGTTCTTGGGTTTACGGATGAAGGAAGTGCGCGCGGTGTAGTACTGCTCGAACTCCGAGTCCGAATCCTCCTCACTGCAGTAGCCACTGCTCGTGGAGCTACCCCACGTTTTCTCGAACGAAGGGGTCTGATCGACTCCGTTTGTCTCAGTCATTTTTGAAGAGCAAACGAGAGACAACTGAACTAAACGATTAACTCCTTTTCCAAACTTCACTCTCACTTGGTTGAAAAACTTGTGCTGCGCGACGGCTTGATACGACGGGAATGGTGTATTTACGCGCCTTACCAATAACTCAAACTTTTTTTAAAAAAAATCTCGAAATTAAGCCAAGCAATATCAATCTAGGCTTGCGGTTTCTCCGTTGGGTGTCTGTATGATACAGCTAAACGGCTTGAGCCACGCTAGAATAGTCGGCTTTTTTCCCCTCGCCGCTTACACAGGATGTTAGCCCCACCCTGACGTTGAGATTGGAAAATATACAACCCACCCAAGGCTTGTTATGATTGGCCGAGAGGAACTTCCAACTCGACAGACCTGACGCTGTCGGCCCACCATTTTCCCCCAACTCTAAACGAATGCACGTGAGATAAATAAAAGAAACAAGTAGGAGGCGATGCAGAGAGATGATATGTAAGGGTTAACGTCCGGCGAGAAGGTCGCTACCGTGGAATAGCAGCACTACAGAGAGAATCTTTAGACCCCGACGCGGAGCGGAGGGGTCTTGTTCTCTCTGAAGTGCTGCTATTCCACAAAGCGACCGACTCGCCGAAAGTTAACCCGCTTATTATATGGATATACTTAAATGATTCACACATGCGGGGACATTTCTTTAGACCTATTTAATGTTAAGATTGTTGCTGCGCAAAACAAAACAGTGCCGTTGTGGAACATGCACCGCTAGGCAACAGCTAGGTAGGCTAGCCAGGACAACAGGTGTTGTCTATCACAGCAGCTGATTAGAGTGACAAAAGACCGGACCCCCTGCGGAGTGATATGAAACATTCGCTTTAGCCACTGACTTGTATACAAGCCAGTGGCTTTAGCAGTGAACGTCTTGTTGCCATTGACAGCGGTAGCCAGGACAACGGGTGCTGTCTATCACAGCAGCTGATTAGAGTCTTGTTGAAAAGTCGCTTTAGCAGTGAAAAGTCTTGTTGCCATTGACAGCGGTCTGTTATAGACCAACCCGTCCGTTATCGAAAAATAACAGACGTCCGAACGTTGGGGAGCCCCGTTGAAATGAATGGAGCATTCGACAGATGACGTCACAACCATATAATAACAGAACATAAAACTCTTCTGAAGAAACAACAGAGAACATAGGCCCACATGCCAGTTCTAAACATTTGCACATAGTCAGCTGAGCCAGTGAATATTTTTTATTTAGGCTGCAACATAGCCCTGTAACTTCATTAAAAAACATTAAAAAAAAATGTTAAAAATGTAGGATATATTTTAAAGGAAATGTATGCTGTAGGCCTCCTAGATATGGCTGCATTATGTCTTAGAGTTACATCAAATCTTACAGTTCATTTTGTTTCAGACAGACACTTTTTCACATGTCTGAAACAGAAGAAACTGTGAGGTTTGTATGCTGTTTATGATTATTATAATCATAGTGGACACCTTGTGTATTAATATTGACCAGCTTGTACAGCACTTTGGTCAGCTGATGGTGCTTTTAACTTGCTCTATAATTTCCATATACCGGTAGGCCTCTATGCATATATGTGTATCTGCACATATTTATTCATTCATTCACTTTGGTTTCAAGATGAGTGAGGTGCCTCACCACATTTGTGTCTGACTCTATGGTGTCCTGCTCCTCGTCCCCTGTGACACTTGAGTGGTCCGCCACGGAGCCCTGGTCTAGACTGCAGTCCAGTTTGATGAGGGCCCGGCATCGGTAGTGACATGTGAATCTGCAATCTGAGACGAGGGGAGAGGGGGGAGAGGGGGGATAGAAGAGAGACCACAGAGTGGCGTCACTGTGGGCTATTACTCATTGTAAATGACACCTGTGTCGTCACTGCTTTTCAGGTGAATACATGTACCTTTGAAAGGAGCGATTGTTACCTTGCACAACAGGAACTGACACTGTGCGCGTAGGTGTTTGTGTGTAGGTGTTAAGGTGTGCGCGTGTGTGTGTGTGACAGAGAGCGATAGAGAGAGAGAGAGAGAGAGAGAGAGAGAGAGAGCGATAGAGAGAGAGATAATGTGTGTGTGTGTGTGTGTGCAGGATGGTTTTTAGGGAGGGTAAGGAATACCCCTCTACTGTGAGAAAAGTCACATTTATAATGTTACATCAAAGGCAGTAATGACACTCCAGTGACCTATCTAATAACACAACATCAAAGGGTGTGAAAGGAAGGTGTGGCTTCCTTCTTTTATGTTCCTTTCAGGACTATAAAATGTGTGTGTGTGTGTGTGTGTGTGTGTGTGTGTGTGTGTGTGTGTGTGTGTGTGTGTGTGTGTGTGTGTGTGAGTGTGTTACGTTGTATACATGCTTGTGCATGCAAGGGCGTGGGTGTTTTGAATAAGATAAGGTAAATTAAATGTCCACAGCACTTCTATTCCATAAGGTTCAATAAATGTATCAGACAAACACACAGGCTAATGATATGCATTGCAACCATGTTTTTTGGAGATAACTGTAAATTATTGGTGCTGGTGCTTCTTTCTACTTTTTATGGCAAAAACTAAGCATAAGCATAGCGTTAGCTATGAGCTACTATTAATATTACCAAATTTAAGTGGGCGGAAAATGTAAAAAAGTAGGTGGATAAGCATACCATGTAGGGTTGTTGGTTTGGGAGTTTTTATACTTATCAATACATTTAAATGTGATCCAGGGGGGCGCTGTGGCGCAGCACGCTAGGCCCCACACATTTGGGCTTACATAGTCCATGGGGACCTCGGTTCAAGTCCGGCTGGGGTCATTTCCCGGCCCTACCCCATCTCTCTCTCAAAACCGTTTCCTGTCTACTCTCAAAGGTCAAACAGCCCTTGCTGAATACAAAGTTCCAACTCCTCCTTGCTTATGTATTATCTGTCAGGATAGAGCTACTGGTTCACCTACAAGAGGTTTTCAGTGTGAATCGAATTCCTCTTGAAGCGTTTGGGGGGTAAGAGGGACGTGCTGAACAGTGAGAGAAAATTAGGTGTGGAGCGTTATCTAACATGAAAATTAAGTTGTTCTTCAAGTTCCTGTTAACCCACAGCCTACCTGTGAGAAAATTAGGTGTGGAGCCTATCTAACATGAACATTTAATTGTTCTTCAAGTTGTTTCCTGTTGAGCCACAGCCTAAAATGTTCCCATAATTTGCTTAATTCAGTTCCACGCCCTCTTTGCTGCTTCATACTTCAGCAGAGTGGTGGTGGTGGAGTTTCTGATCACGGGGAGGGGGATTATCAGTAGTGTCTTAGTTGGACACATTTTCAGCATGGGTGAAGCTCAATTCTGCAAATTGTGTGACATTTTTAGACACATTTCATGCCTTAGTTCAATACTAAGTCAAATATCTTGGGGATCAGCCTTATTATCATGCAACATAGTATTTCATCTAATTCTGCAAGATTGATCACATCCTTCTTGTAACCCAAAAGCTTTGATAGGAAGCGATTTATGGAATGGCCATCAGAGTCTCCTGACTCCTGCATTGAAAGCTCTTTGGTATGGCGAGGAAGTGTTTCTGTTCAAACGGCAACATTTGGCAAGTTGTTGCTGGTGCAAACAGATCTGCTAAATATGGTTTGATGGATTCAAGAGCAGTTAAGGTGTAAGCAAGACAGTTCTAAAGGAATACTAAACTAACATGTTTGCTTTTGTATTAATTGATTTATTGATGCATTTAGGCCCTATTGAACTTAAAAAGCAAACTTCATAATATCCTTTAGCCACCCATTCTTTACACTTAAAAAAATAAATCCAAGTAGATACCTATATTGATAAACAATATTGATCATAGGTCTGCAGAAATCTGTGTTTATATGTATATTTTTACTAGGATTTACCACTATAAAGCAAAAGACAACACCATCAATATAGATGGTTTTGGCCTTCATCACTAGTCTGATTATCATCAACGTTCAAATCTCTTCGATACTTGGTCTGACCAAGAGCATAACAATTAACATTTCCCAAACGGCATGGTTGACCCGCCTCCCTTGGTTTGCTTATGGTTGTTTGCTTCCCGACAAAGTGAAAGGAGTTCCTGTATTTTCGGGAACTCAGAAAGTACCTGCATTGCACTTGACCTGACTACTTCATCACAGCCAAGGCCTTGGCCTTCATCAGAGCCAAGGCCTTGGCTTTCATCAGAGCCTATGCTCTAGCCCAGTGTTTCCCAACTTTTTTGTCTTGTGTACCCCCTATGCCTTTTCGTTGTGCCATGAGTACCCCCTAAGTCACATTCTATATCGCTTTCTCTATTCCAATGTAACTAAGCTCCATACATTTGTTAAAATTGCATCTTTCCAAGTACCCCCTGCAGTGTGCTCACGTACCCCTAGTGGTACACGTACCCCTGGTTGGGAAACACTGCTCTAGCCTTCAACAGAGCCGTACATGCTCTGGCCTTCATTTTACACAATACTGCCACCTCGTGGAGAACAGAGTCATGTCATGTGTGCCAAACAGGCCAGGGAGACGCGACCAAATACAGTATTTGTAAGGCAAAACATAGATATTAGCTTAACTACTACATAAATCATCAAACATTATCTACAAAAGTGTTATAAACATGTGCACAGCTGCACACACACACACAGAGAGAAAGAGAGAGAGAGAGAGAGAGAGAGAGAGAGAGAGAGAGAGAGAGAGAGAGAGAGAGAGAGAGAGAGAGAGAGAGAGAGAGAGAGAGCTGAGCATTATGTAATGTGTGACTGTTCCATATTTTCACCAGCTAAGCAAAGCACCCCAACCGCCCCACCCCCCGATGGGCCAAAATCAAACCACATGCTGGAAACCCAACTACTCTGCAAAACAAACATCAACCAGCCATGCTGTGCTGAATGATCAACAAAAATTCACAGCTGAGTGAAAAATGAGAACTTGTGTAAAATAACTGAGGAAATTGTGTGTGTGTGTGTGTGTGTGTGTGTGTGTGTGTGTGTGTGTGTGTGTGTGTGTGTGTGTGTGTGTGTGTGTGTGTGTGTGTGTGTGTGTGTGTGTGGTACACGTTCAAGTATTTATGTGTACATCTGTTTGTGGGCACATGACGTGCAGCGTGCATATGTTTGTTGTGCATATGCATATGTGTCAAGCTTATTTCAGTATGTGCAGCACATACAGAGAGCAGGACATAGATAGGGAGGGAGAGAGAGAGAGAGAGAGAGAGAGAGAGAGAGAGAGAGAGAGAGAGAGAGAGAGAGAGAGAGTGTGTGTGTGAGAGAAGCAGAAAAAGATAGATAGAGAGAGTAAAACATGGGGAAGGATGAAAAGGTGAAGAGATGGACGAAGGGAGATGAAGAGAAAGACTAGAAAGGCTGTAGCCTGCCTGACTCTTAAGGAAAGTAAGACACAGCACGGCACAGAATACTCAGCAACACTCCCTTTCCTCCTCCTCAGTATATCTTACATGCATGACCTCTCTTTCCAAATCTCAGTCAAATGTGTCTTTCCTGTTTAAAGGAAACAGGCTTCACATTGCCAAGCAATGCTATTGGCGATGCCTTCATAGACTCATTGTATGCAGATTCATTTTCCACCATGCATATAGATCCACTGTAAATCAATAACTAAAGACCAGTCAGTCAGTCAGTCAGACAGTCAGACAGACAGACATATAGCAGAGAGAGAAACAATGCTATCAAAACAGCAACACGTAATAGAGAAATAAAACAAATGCAAAGTCAGAAGTATTGTCAAACAGATTCAAAAGTAATTAGTTCATAAATTGAAAACAATTTAGTATAAGATCAGTGGTCCAAGGGGCCCAAAGATCTGATAAAGACACAATCTTCAAATTTCTTAACCACATCAGTTGACGCGCTTTCTTAGCATATTTTACAGTAGATGCAGTGCAAGGCTTCATAGCATTGCTAGGACTATCGCCTGCATTCTCTCCATTGCTATCGCCAGAGACGTGAAAAGGCAGGTTAGAGGTGTGACATGGCTCAGCGGGCTAGTGCACTGACCCGGGTTCGATTCTGGCCAGAGGTCATTTCCCATCCTTCCCCCATCTCTCCCTCCCACTCATTTCCTGTCATCATATTCTCCTGTCCTATCTCCACAAAGCCTAAAAAGCCCCAAAAAACAGCATAAGAACCAGAGAATATTTGCTGTCGCCTCCACTGTGTGCTGCTGACAAACAGTGAGAGAGTCAACCATGGCCTCCTCTACTTTGCGTGCATTCTTTATTTGCATTCTTTTGCTTTGATGTCTTCATCACAGCAACCACAGACACGAAGAGGGTTCTCACAGCAACGCTGATGAAGTGGTTACCGCAGTTTCTTACGAATGTTGAGCGACCTCAACTTTCTGAGGAAATGATGCCTGCAAAGGGCATTCATGGGTAAGCGGTTAGAGCTTGTAGCCCAAAGGTTGTCGGTTTGACTGCCACCCCGCCAGGTTGGTGGGGGGAGCAATTAACCAGAGCTCTCCCCCATCCTCCTGCATGACTGCAAACATCAACCAGTCATGGTTGAGCTTGAGCATGATACCATCCCACCGCACTGCTCCCTTTTGGGCACCATTGGGAGCTGCCCCCTTGCACGGATGAGGCATAAATGCAATTTCGTAGTGTGGAGTGTGTGCTGTGGAGTGCTGTGTCACAATGACAATGGGAGTTGGAGTTTCCCAGTTGGTCTTCCTCCTTCCTTAACACTTTTTTTGTAGTTGGCATTAATTCACTAACTTAATACAATCAACTAATACAATTACACGTCTAATGCACCACCTAATGGGCTATATTCAACTTCAACCAAATACCTTCACATAAACATATGGTGTTGCAGGTGCCGAATTGCATGAGGGAAGAGTTGATTAATGTGGTAGTGGAATAGTCATTCTAGTCAAATATAAGCGAGTGTCCATTAGATATTCAAGCAATTGTGGACTGAGGCAGGGAAGCCAACGAAGAGACAACGACACACAAACGGGTCAGTTGTCCCAGGCTCAGGTAGAGAGTGGGCTTGAAATTGGGTTCTCATTACATTGTATTTATTGGTGAAGGGCCCTTTAAAATGACTATGCTCTGGGCCCAGCCTAAGCTTCTCAGCGGCCCTGAACTCAGGTTATGTGAAACTGCACTTATTCACCGAAACCATGTCAATATTTGACTGACCAATATGCACGACCCAGTTTTACTTTAACACTTCCATAGATGTATGTGCGTCTATGTGTGCTTTAAACACTAACTCGGACTAATAATTCACAGCAAATCCCTTCACAAGGGTAAAGTCAACATTCTAGAGAGGAAGCAAGACATTCACTGCACTGAGTAAATCTCATGGAAAAGCTACATCTCCAAGGGACAGGATGGAAATAAAGGCTAATGGTTCATAGGTCTCAGTTTTTGTTAGGATGTGGGGATTTTTTTTTTTTTTTGCTGGGTCAGCATAAAGTGCCGTTGTGAGGTCCTCCTTACAGTACAGACAGATCTCCAGCTGTAGCCTGCCGGTGAGGAATGGCCAAACCCCTGACTCACGAATCACTGTGCGTCTCGTCCAAGATTTACACACTTTCAATAAGACCCATATGGGTCTGTAAAAGAGTCTTTTTTTAAAGGTTGCCTAGAGTCTGTGAAGACAGGAATGTAAAACAACAAATTTCCATGACCTCGAGGCTTCTCTCAGTTTGCGTTGAAGGCTGTGTGTTTTTTGAGCCCTGTGTGTGCTCTCTTTTTTTTTGAAGGACCTTTGAGCCACTTTCTCTCCTTGCTGTGTGGGTGACTATAGGGCAGTGGTACCCAAGCTTTTTTCTGCTGGGACCCATTTTGGCCATAAATTATATTTTTCGCGACCCCCATCGCCTCATATTACACACACTATTTTCCCATTAATATTGCAACATTTTAATTTAAAACTCACAATTTGTGGAATTATGTAAACAATAAATATGAACCTGTGTTTTTGCTGTTATTATGAAAAGTCCCTTTCTTTCTGTACCCCCCCCCCCCCCCCCCCACACAACTCCCGTAGGGGTCCCGATACCGAGTTTGAGAACCGCTGCTATACGGTATTGAAACAGAACTGCGTTGAAGGGTAACCATTTTTTCAGGAAGGGAAATAATATAATGAAAGGAAGTACTTATTTAACTTGCAGCGACTGACTTACTTTTACACAAAAACTCTGTCGTATCATCATTTCACTACAAGTAATATGTATGTGACAAACAAAACAACTTGAACTTGTGTATTCTATCTGTTCTTATGCACTTATTGAAATAACATGGTCCATACCAGCATTCATGCAGTATAAAAACGGACTACTGATGTATTGGAAAAAGAAAAACATTTAATTGAATATTTAAAGTGTGTAATGCAAGGATCTGGTTGGGTGAGGTGAAATGTGAAAGGACGCCACATACATTTCGTTCACCTGTGTCTCACGTCTTATTCAGACTAGGGCTGCACGATTATGAAAAAAAATCATACTCACGATTATTTTGGTCAAAATCGTAATCATGATTATTAATCACGATTATAGATTTTTTGCTGATTTTTTTTGGAAATTATAACAAGATGAAATATAACCAAGAATTAATTATATACGGAATGAGCAAAATAAAATGAATTGTAATAATTATGTAAAGGCAATAGCATGAAACTTGTGGACAGATTTCTGGCCAGAAACACCAGCCTGTCAGTATGTTCTAGCCTCAAGGAGGCTCTCAAAGGTAGGTCACTATTGCCACAATTAAATCACGATTGAAATCATGACTTCGATTTCATGATTTGATCAAGATTTTCGATTATTTTCGATTAATTGTGCAGCCCTAATTCAGAGGGTTATTTACTGCTCCCCCACACAGCTGCAGGGATAAGTTCCGCCATCTTCATCTTGGGTCATTCAGTTTAAAGCTACGGGAGGTGATGACTCAGATGGTGTTGGAGATTGCAGCCAAAAATTGAGTGTTAAAAAGGTTTTGAAGAAGCCTGGTCTGGTTTATATTTTTTATGAAGTTTGCGCAAGGGAGATATGGTGCAATTTGCTAAAATAAAAAAGGTCAGTAAACATTTCTGATAACAATTTCTGTTAAACTGCTAAGATTTTCTTGCTTTGCTGGGAAGCTTGTTTGTTTACGCTGTAGTTCATAAACCATGTGTATCTGAATTCGATTTTTGGTTTACAAACGCACCTAACACACAGTCCTGCACCAGGTGGAAAAAACTTTGACCGAAACATAAATAACAATGCACAGAGGCTGTAAGCTTAATTAACAAGCATTCCTTTGGCTCACTTAAAATCCACCAGTCTAAATTTAATTGAGCTGTCATTTCAGACTGTAGGCTAGTGCTGCTTGATTTGAGTTCCAATGCAATGAAGCAGACGAAATACAGTCCTTACACACTTACTGTAAGTTCCTAATGGCAACAGAAAAACTTTCACAGGGTGGGGTACTACTGCATGCCCTGTTTTCCCAAGTGGCTGAGAGCCAGATCTGGTGATATGCGACTCAGCTGTTGTTTAGTGTACAGGAGAAGGGACAACAGGCTCGACAGGCTTTGGGAGTGCTGACGGGTTTAAAATAAGAGCTTATTTTCCGCTGCATTCCATCAGCCAGAGAGTTGGGAAAAGGTATAAGACCACTAGAAAAATGCTTGTGGTATGCCAAGCATGCTTGCCGTATCTTTTCATTACGCAACTCAAAGGGGTGCCTGGAAGGGTCGTTTCTCCCTGTAGAAAGCCCCCACCCCGCTGGGGACACAACACTGGCATTTCAGAGGTTTAGTACACGAGGGGTACGGGGGGACGGGGAGCAGCAGTAATGCAACACATGGATGGAACCAACTGTTTCAGGTTGTTTGCATCCTATACAGAGGGCCATGGTACTACGACTTCAGGCTCTATTGCTGGTTTGTAAACCTTTTCCACATTACATTACATCACACTGCATTACAGAACAGTATAACTGGGCAGACAGTTTTATGCAAAGCGACTTACGGCTATTTAAGTGCAAGGTTTTAGTTTACAGTCCATGGAGCAATGTGGGGTTGGGAGCCCTGCTCAAGGCCATGGATGAAGGTAGGCCTCAACATTCGTACTACACGTTCATGAACCGAATCTCCAACCTTCTGATCACCCCACCAACTCCCTGACTATTAGTCCACAGCAGCTGCCCATTTTAGATGCAGGTTCCATCCTTTACTTGTTGCAGAATAATAAAAACACGCAAAGCACTTTAACGCAGCTGTGTAAGACACACAACGTGTCACCAGCAGCAGATTTGAGGTACTTCAGTAACACGTGTAGTCCATTTGCTCATCAATCTATCTAAAATAGGTATGGGTGCGGCTGTTCAGAGCAGCACTAGGGCAGAGGCACAGCATCACAACCTTGTTTCAGGCCTGTTCTTACACAGTTACCTATTTACAGATGCACTCCTACAGGGCACAGTTCCTCAATTCATCTGTTAATCTCTCAAGTCCTGAATAGCAATGACCAATTCGTAATGTGTTACTAAACCCTGTAATGTCGTATTAGTGTAGTACTATGGTAGTAAAGTCTTTTCAATGGCTATTACAGTATTCCACGGGTGGAATGGTGCACATTATGAAGCTTTGCTAAAGGTTCACTCTTGCCTTTAGATGATTTGGAATTTGAACCTGCAATCATTCGACTCCAAGACCAACTCTATGCCACTTGATTAGTTAAAAACAACATGATGACACTTCATGCTGAAGCAAAGGGGAGGAGCCGCCAGGCAGGACTTCAGTTCAAACCGAGGGCCCTGGAGTGTCTAACACAGGGATGGGCAATTATTTTGGCCCAAGGGCCACATTGGGAGTAGAATATTGACCGAAGGGCCATATATCGCAGGCACCTTGCCTGTGTCAATAATAAGAAAAAGTGTCCGCTGACATAACTTAGTACGCTGACATAGCTTTTCCGTTCCTGCAAATTATAATGAAATGTATTTAGATGTGGCCTGTACTTTGTTCATCTTAAATTTGCAAGAGCCCTGGGTGAGCGGTTAGGGCGTCAGACTTGCATCCCAGAGGTTGCCGGTTCGACTCCCGACCCGCCAGGTTGGTGGGGGGAGTAATCAACCAGTGCTCTCCCCAATCCTCCTCCATGACTGAGGTACCCTGAGCATGGTACCGTCCCACCGCACTGCTCCCCATGGGGCGCCACTGAGGGCTGCCCCCTTGCACGGGTGAGGCATAAATGCTATTTCGTTGTGTGCAGTGTGCAGTGTTCACTTGTGTGCTGTGGAGTGCTGTGTCACAATGACAATGGGAGTTGGAGTTTCCCAATGGGCTTTCACTTTCGCTTTCACTTTCACTTGTAGGTAGCCATTTTAAGAATGTCGAGTATGTATTTGGATTTAAAATGTTTTCTTTCTTGTAAAGGTTCAGCGAGCCGCATGTGGCCCCCAGGCCTGAGTTTGCCCACCTCTGGTCTAACCTGTGCTCTGACCACTACACCAAAGAGCAAGGCTCATTGGCATGACAGTCAGAGCACAACCTCCAACACTAGAGATGATCACTAAGAGTCCTTCATCTTACTGGTGTTCAAGTGGTGTTCAATGCTTTATGAAAGAGATGGGAGAGCACTGCCGTGGGTCTGAAACAAATGTACTGCTTGTGTTCTTCTGGAGGGCAGATAGCCTAATAATCAGTAGTAAACGGTCCCGTGCCCTTCTGCTATCGGAAGTCCTTTTTTCCTTTTTCCAATGTTAGAAATACCAGGTGTGTAGACCTACGAAAAAAGGACTGACTATTGATAGTGTCTCGGGCCGTCATTTTTATTGATTAGAGTGGCAGTGATGCACAACCTAGATTGAGAAGCTACAATCCAGTGCCACATAATCCAAATGACCTGATTTTACCTGTCCTGTTCGCATATTAAACAATGACGTCAAGCAAGTTTCATTGTGAATTGAAGCAGATATAAATCACTACAGGCTTCAGACAGTAAACCACAGAGAACAGTTGTGTGTGTTGTGTATGTCTATGCCACCGGATGCAACTTCAACTTGCTTCGAATACATTGAATTGAAGGTGTCTACAGTCATGAAAAAAGGGCAAGTCAGGCATTTGGATAGGTAAACCCAGGTCATTTGAAATATGTGGCTCTGCATTATAGTAGCATCTGAATCCATTGTAGCTTCTGATCATTGGTGTTGTTCCTCACACTCAGAGATGCAGTGCAGAACCCAAAATGGTTACTTAAGACCTTCAGTAATGTCATAGACGTGTTGTGATATAGTTGAGTGTTTTTAGCAAAGAAGGAATAGGCCTGGTGACGGGCCCATGTGCACCAAAAGGCTACTCATGGTCAATCTATCAATCAAAATTACAATGGTGTTGAATGGTGGTGTTAATCATACTCACTGACACATCGCAGGCTCTGCTTGTATAGGCCCCAGATGAAGTCTCCGCACAGGTCACACCAGGTGGGCTGGGTGTGGCTGCAGGGCTGGAAGTCATGGCCCTCCCCGGCCTCCTCCACCAGTTTGGGGTCGGCCATCCCCCCGCCGACCCTGACCCCCACCCCGACATTCACATCCTCCCTGCTGTCCGAGCCCACTCCCCCCAGGAGCCGTATGATGCGCACGCGGTTGAGGAGTTCCGGGACCCTGCCGGGGCTGAGGCGGACCGCGTTGACCCGCTCCAGGCGCGAGGTGCGAGGGGTGGAGGGCAGGGGGGTGAGTTCGATGCGGTCCTCCCCACCCCTCAGGTCCTGCAGCTCGATGAGCTCCCCAGCAGACATGGTGCTCCTGGACCTACTGCTCCTGCCTCCAAATCCTCACAGGCTGCTGGGGTCATTCATTTGCATGTGGAATCTTGTTTGGGAGGATTCCTAAAATGTCATGCATTCACATTCAAGTGAAGAAGACAATCAAAGATGTTAGATGAACTAAAAGACCTTATATCCATCAATCATGATTAACCAAGAACTGTAAACTTTTTTATCTGTTTGTATTAACGTGTTTTATTAACTTTAAGTTAGTAGAGTTATTTTAGATTATCTGTATAGCAATGGCATTATTATACAGGCCTAGTACATCATGTTATTTATTACACCTGCTATTACATGGCAATCTCCAAAGCTGTGGAGAGATTCCCAGGAACAGGATGTCCCAAGTAGCTAGTGGAATTTATTTGTATGTCCTGCACATTGTTCATTGCACATCCTGGCATATAATCTCAATAAAACAAAGAAATGACAATGGTCATCAAATTAATGGAACAACTGCAAATAGCAAGCCACAGAGAAAATTAACATAGAGAACACTGCAGACGCCTACCATGTGTGGGGTTGCGAACATGCGGTAACAGTGTGTGTGAGAGAACATTTTTGACAGCATGACTGGTATGTCAACGACCCTGAGCTTTGCAAATAACTTTAAAAATCTGTGCAAACACAAAAATAACACGGTATTGTGGGAGCAGAGAACAGAAAGAAAGAAATCAGATAGAGAGGACAACTTAGGCTACCTTGGTGCTGAAGAGAAGACCGGATCTCCATGTTCAGCATGCGAGTTGCAGTCATTGTCAGCACACGATGGTAGAACTATTCAATTCCATTAGAGCATTTTGCATGTGGTGAGTAACAAGAAACTGAAGACGAAGTGTTGACAAAGCAGGTATTTTCCAGGTTGCTGCGGAAAAAATGCAGCACAGCACGGGAAGAAACCAAAACAAGTTTTATTTGCCCTGAAGTACTCCAACGCCTACTGAAAACGTCCATATGTTAATTATGTCCGGATAAACTTCTCGTGTAGTCTGACGTGATGAATAAACGCTCTTGCTCCCCTTGTTACAAAGTTACAAAACTGCCCGGTGAGTTGCAAGTGTTTCTATTCCGCTGCGTTCTTCGAAAAGTTTGCAGATTATTTCTGAATGGATACTCGTCGAAATCACATGTCTCAGAATAAGACAGTCCAAAACACCTTTTCACATTCAAACATCGTGCAGCTGTCAAGCTAAAGATGATCAGCATAACGGACCCGAATGGCTCAAGGCAATCGGTCGCTTCCGGTAGGTCTACCCAGCGTCGTTGTACAGCCCTCCTCTCCCTCCTTTTCTGCCGTCTCTCTCTTTCTCTCCCTCTTCATCAGAGTCAAGAAGACCCCTCCTCCGATCAACACAGAATCAGAGACGTGAACATCATGTGGCTAAATTATCACTGGATCAGTGGGTCTCAGATATTTTAAAGAATCCTCAAGCAATTGCCTTCTCTGTTCCATAGAATTAGGTCCAATACCATATTCGTCCACTTGTCTCTCTTCTGAAACAAAACATCTTTAAGCACTTTAAATGCCAAGCTTTATCTCCCTTCCTGCAACTACTCTGTTTACAGCTGGGTGATGTTATCTAGTGTTTACAGTAGGTTATTTGAGCATTCCACATCATTTTTCTGTACATGTCTGATGCCCTGTGATTCTGTGCTGATTACTATCTCCAGACCTCAGCAATGTTACAGTAGGCCTACTGATGGTGTGAGTTCCACCTGCCACTTCCCTTTCTGTGAACAGCACTTGTCAACCTCTTCACAAAACATTACAGACATTTTCCACAGGGAGAGAGCATTCATGGATCACACACAGACCTTTCGAGAAATCATGGTGTCAATTTTATTGTTACAACATTGCTTACCATTGACAAAATGCAGACACGTGAGGTTGAAACAGTATGCCCTAATGAGGTGTTTAATGGTTCACTTTTCCGAGGACTTCATCAACCTCTGAAACCCCTGTAACCACAGTGTGGGTTTATGGTGCCAAAGGAGAAGTATAAACTTCCCAAACCACTCCTACGTCGATATGTATAATAGTCTGACAGGAACTGAGAGTGCAGCTATCAGAACAGATGAGCAGATAAGATATACATACATGTACATCGCCTGATAGCACCCGCTGATGCCAAGAGTGTGGAGAGACCGTCACATCAAACAGACAGAAGACAGATTGGCATTGCAAGACAGTAGTACCGTTGTCCTCAGTACAAGTCAGCTGCTACAAGCACAGCTAGTGCTACAGAGCCATTCTTGGGCCCATGGTTGAAAGTTTGCAAGGCCTCCAGGGTTGATTGCCAGTCAAGTGGTCTTCTTTCTCGCTCTCTCCCTTTTCTTCTCCTCTTAGGAGCCACCGAGAGACTCGGGCAGGGCAACCACCCCTCTCCCACCTCATTCACTGATGTTGAGCTCCGTCTGTAGTTTCTCTGTAGCGTCCGACATCAGTTGGCAAGCAGGTTTGTGTTTGGGCCAGTGCTTTACCTGGCACTCTCTAAAGAAAAGGAGAGGCAAACATTATGTTTCCAATGTTAGAAAACGCTTTATTACAATAATATAATATATTATACTGAATACTGTATGTACATTTGTAAGTTCGTTTTTAGTACTTAAAAAAAAATCTAGCTGATACAATTTCCACTGAAAACCATTTGTTTCCGGGAGAGCACAAGCCATTTCAGCCACACTGAATCTTGACTCAAGATTTGGCCCTTGCGTTAAACTGTTTTGTGCTAGCATTGCACGTTGTTTTGAAAAAAGTGGTTTGCACACTGTACGGTATACTGTATGCTTTATTTGTTTAAACAAACTTTTTGTTTTGGTCATACGGTATGAGATCTTTATCAGTGTCCAGCCCACTTTTTCAAACTATCTGCAATTTTCATATCACCTGGACTAATTTGTTTGAATGTGTGCAGCGCAGAGCTCATTCTCCACCTCCAGTGTTGCCAATGCCTCACCTGTTGCAGTACCATTCTCCCTGGCAGCGGGAGCAGCGCTTGGTTGCCTCCGCACCACACAGGCCACACTTGGGCTTCCCTTGAATAAGGCTCTCCAGGACATCCAAGTTATACGTCTGGGACAACCTGGATGAGGACAAAATTACATGATCTCGTCAATTTGAGTGATTGAATTATTGTGGTAGCCCCTTAAAACACATTGTTCCACCAGTGGAATGCTGTAATAGTCACTGGAAAAACTACTTGAGTACTACAACACTATGGCAGTACACATGGCCTTTAGTAATACATTACGACTTGGTCATTACCATTCTGGTAACACAGGGGTGGGGAGCCTTTTTCATTCTAGGGACCACTTCAAATTCCTCCAAGGGCTGTAATAGTCCTCCGAGGGCCGTACTATGAAGACAAACCAGGATTTCCCCCTGCACTTTACTATATTAAAGGCAGCCACCTTCAAAACCTTCTCTAAATATGTAATACTTCAAGTGAAGCGGCATAACATTGAAATTATATCGGGGGCCGGATAAAATGGCCTCAAGGGGCGAGACATAGGTTTACCACCTCTATGGTAACAGCTTATTTATAACAGGGGTCGTGTCTTACTGGCTTAAGATACGGCCCTTGTTTGTTATTACTAGAATGGTAATGATCAAGAAGGAATATGACTCTGTCATGTGTCGTAGTGTATAGTGCATAGTGTAGTACTACTATGTAGTAATGGTCTTCCAGCCAATAGTGAGGGTTTCTACTAGCGGAATGGTGCACTTTATGATGGTTACTAATGTATTTCATTGTATTTCAAACAAGTAACTATTCAGTCGCACAGCTTAGAGCCGCCACTGGTTTTCTTTTATTGAAATAAAGAATAAAGAATGGGAGCGCAGAGGTGTGTAATGGTGTGAGTATGCATTATGCTACCACAATAATTGGAGATTTGTTTTCTTACAGTATATGTTTTCACAGAAATTCACTGGAAAAGGTGATCAAATGCCTCTTGCTCTGAGTGACAGGTCATGGAACAATGTTGTAGAGCAAGCCACACAGAAATAACTTATGAAACACCACAGATTCTTGCATGTGAAGCTGTAGACATGTAGTAAAAAAAAACAATAACAAAAAACAGCCGTATGTAGTGCATGTGTGTTTGTAATTGGGGACATGTCAAAGCCCTAGGAGGCGCACAACTTCGCAAAGAACTGCTCTCTAAGCTATTCGCTACTTAAGGATTGAAAGGCTACAGATTATGGACACATATCTATGATAGTACATGCAATAATACCACAAGAGGAGATCTATACATTTGTGATCTACTAGTGCAACAGACCTCAATGGAATTTATATATTGATATTATCTATGTTTATCACCTGATGGAACTAATAAATGTATGTTCATCATTCATCTTCTGATTGTCAGCGAACACACGGTTTCACTCAGCTCTTCTCAGTCTGCACATCAAAGTGACGACAGCAAAGTGCACTCTAGAGGAAGCTCAGGGGTGAGTCTGGAAATACCCCACATGCACACCCCCTCAGACTCACACAGTTTACACTATCATAGGGAGGGCCACACGACGCCTAGCCACCGGAGATCCAAATCATAGCGTACTGTCTGTCGCCCACGCGCCCTATACCGTGTTTATGTTTCCGCTCTGCGCCGCGGTTAGGCAAAAGGAAAGGAGTCCATTGTATGAATGGAAATGAAACGCAATGGTGATATTAATAGCTCTATGGAGGGCAGGATTTTTTTTACAGGGTTTTTCGGTATTCGGCCTGTGTGTGTGTGTGTGTGTGTGTGTGTGTGTGTGTGTGTGTGTGTGTGTGTGTGTGTGTGTGTATTGATGTGTCTGACCTTTGTGCCTGTTCTCTCAGGTCACTGTCTGAGGGGTTGAAGGCGGTTTTGATCTGGTGCTTGGCGATGGCTTTCCACTTGCCTTCGTTAGCCTCCATGATGCCACTCCACATCTCTGGTATCTGGCAGGGCACAACACTAGTTAATATTAATCACAGATGCCTTTATCTAGAGCCTTGAAAAGACTGACCGTTGTTTAGGTACAGGGTGAAGCTATATGGGTTTACTCTGCTCAAAGGCTCCAGTCCCCTAAGTAATTTAGCTATTTAGTAAAGCACTAAGTCTGTTGACATGGCCCCTGTTATAAAGTTGGCCCCTCAAGACAAGGCCCCCTGTTAGGTATAAAGTTGCTGTTACCAGAATGGCATTAACTAAGTCATAGCGTATAACTGAAGGCTCTGTGTAATATCATAGTAGTGTAGTACTATGGTAGTAAGGTGTTTTCAATGGCTATTACAGTGTTCCACAAACGGAACGGTGCACATTATGGGGCTCTGGAGGAGTTAGACATATGGAAAGTGGCTACCTGCTCCAGGATGAGGTCCTTCTTTGGGGGTGCAGGGTCAGTGAGAGCCAGCTGGCTGAGAAAGCGCTGGAGCTCCCCCAAGACGGGCAACTGGTCAATCAGCACTTCCGTCAGAAAGCCACGCAGCTGTGGAGACACACACACACACACACACACACACACACACACACACACAAGGCCTAGATGATGCAGTTTTTCCTCTCTGCTAGGAGCTCAAATCCAGTTGTTCTCTCATGGGACAATGCAATCATTTTTGTGAAGCTGCAATACAATAAAATATCAATGTTAAAAAAATGTACAAGTGCTTCTCAGATGTAAACAAATCCGTTTCGGCTGGAATAATGGCAACGCAAACGCCTGCGTTACTCGATTTTCGCACTCTGGAAAAAAACTCGTTTTGGGCTACCTAGAACGCCGATTTCACAAGATTTCATATGGCTAGGCCAGGGGAACGTTGTCATTGGCAAAGAAAAACATTCCCGTGTGGCTAGCACCTTAAGCAATTCGTTAAGATTTCTGAATAGTAAAGAAACGTCTTGCATTTCTTCTTGCGCCGTTTATTAGTTTACTTAATTGCGTTATTCATTCATTCATTTAGCCATAGCGTATGGTCACTGTCACATATAATTTGGCAACCTATCTTCAGTTCTTGTTCTCCCAAACCCAGCCTCTCTGGGGTCACAACAGAGGTAGAAAAGTGGTTTGTATGAATGAATGAATGAGTGTGAATGAGCATGACAAATGCAAAAGACAACGATGCAATGCAATGGACATTCATGCACACACTCTACTCATGCAGTATACAGTATATATGACTGTATCTCCCAGAGGCACTTTACAGCAGTGGTATGTGCACAGACACACAAACAGGCAAACACACACAAACACACACACACACACACACACACACACACACACACACACACACACACAATTGCCTGCGTACTAGTCACGGTGTGCCGTGGGACGAAAAAGGAAATGATACTTTATAACTGAGCGGGAGGAAGAGGGAGGCCAAAGAGAGAGAGAAAACAAAAACAGACAGACAAGGGGAAGGCGCTTTTGCTGAGAAGAAGTGCAGCGCAGTGCAGTGCGGCCTCCTCATCAGAGTCGGAGGGCTGATACCATAACAATGATCTGGCACACACCCCACTTCCTTTCTTTTGTACGCTTCTCAAAATGTGTGTATTGTGTGTGCGTGTGTGTGTGTGTGTGTGTGTGCGTGTGTGTGTTTGAGTGAGTGTGTGTGTGCGCGTACATCCGTTCATTTATGTGGACGTATGTGTGTATGCCCAATATGTGTGCATCTGTGTCAGGAAGGGTGGAGAAGGGTGCTTGAACCACCACCTAAAGTTAGGTGGTGACGCCACAGTTGCAGCACAATATGCTCTTCATCAACGTGAACACGGCCATCAAAGGCTATGGTGATATCTAGCAAGCTTGACTGTACTTTATGTTCCTTGAAAGCTTTTTGAATGCTGCTGGTATGAAAAAAAGATTTCAGGAAGCACCGGTGAATCTTGATGAAGCAAATGGCTTTAATATATTGTCATTATGAAAGCACAACCCCTACTTTGTTATCAATGCAAGAATTTGACAAGACATCTTCATTCATGCATTAATGCACACATACCGTAGCTACTGTATCCATACCTCAAATGGAAGGTAGCAAGTCCTGCACTTATATAGCAATTGTTTTTGTAAAGCATATTATCTTACATAATTGTTATTCAATGTGCTTGATAAAGAGAAAGTGAATAAGGAATGTGTATGGAAATTATTTTCATTGATTCAATTTAAATCACATATTTAGGTAATGATCTCGGAAAATAACATCTTTTCCAAAGACTTTGTCATAATCAGCAGCGCGTTCTGGAAACCAAGTGGCCAATACCCCAACCTCTATGCCACGTACTCAGTATACATTTGTGTCAAGGCCTGAGTATTCATTGAACCCAGGCAAATCTAATTCTGATGTCACCTGAATCTGACAAATCTAGACGAATCTCTGATAATGCTTTCCCCACCCTCACTATTGACCAACAATAAAAGACACTGTTGACAAATTACTAGGGATGCCACTTTTTATGAAAACCTACACGAGTACGAGTATCAGTACTTGCCGATACAGAGTACCGATACGTTTAGCCTCAACATACAATGTAAAATGAAAATAAATGCACATTCTTGTTTTTTTCCACCTGTGATATTTGTTTTAATGTTTATTTGGATGTAGATTTGAAGGTAAGCAAATGTATGAGGGGGCACTTTTTCCCATACTGCATTCAAGGCAGTGGAACGTGATAAGATGTTGGGTTTTTTTGTGTAATAGCCATATCGGTGCCTGGTATCGGCAAGTGTTTGACGAGTATGAGTATGAGTATAATGAGCAAGTATCAGGGCCGATACCGATACCAGTATCGGCAGAGATTCTTTAAGTATATAGAGATATGCCAATGTAATAGGTTGCTATGGGCACCTAACATGACCAGGTTCCGGTCTGCCTAAAGGAGCGTGTCATAATGCTCCTAGCATTGAATAGAACAGTTCTTAGGTCTGCCTAGGTCTGCCTAAAGGGGGATTTCCCCCCCCCCTCCCCCTTGCAATAATAGAACCCGGAAGCAATGGACCAATGGAACCTCTCTCTCTCTACTCTCTCTGGTATCGGTGTCGATGCTTCCCTACTAATTACTATGTCAAAAACCGTAGATGTGCATAGATGGTAGTTACGAAGGCCAGGCTACCAAAGTGTCGTCACTTTGTCTCACCTTGAGGAGCTGGTTCTTGTTGAAGTTGTTGTAGTCGTACTTGCCCTGACACTGGGGCTTGAGCAGGAGGTTGAGCAGGGCGATCCACAGCTGCCCGTCCTGCTGGGTCATGGTCTGGTGCTCGCGTGCCGCCAGCGTATGCCACTCCCCCTCTGAGTATTTCTCCACCTTCCCTGAGGGCAAGAGGCACAGTATTGTAATGTGTAAGGACTTGGCCATGGATCCTCACGCTATTCCTCAGAAAGTTGGATATACTCAACCGGACACAACGAAGTAAAAGTGCTGTTCTTGGTTTATTGTCGTGAAGGATAGAATAAAGCATCACAGAGCGGACAATAACTGTACTACTAGGCAAACAGGTGTAAATATCAATCTTGTACTTGATGGCAGCTACAGAAACACACATCCACACTGACACGCTGCTGCTTTGGGTCTCTGACATGGCAAGCTTTTTGTTTTGAAAAGGATGAGAGGCCACACTATGCCAAGTTTGGCCATCTTTATACACACAGAGGACGGCTTCAGGCATCTGCATCTGTGCAACCTGGACATCTTTTAATGACGAGAATAAGCAAGGGAGTGCAGTCTTTTCTACTCGAATGACTATTATTGGACATGCACCCAGAGACAACAACTATCCCTGAGTTTGAGCACGCTTGTGTCCTGTCATTTCATCAGACTTTGTTTTTTTTTGCCATACATGTTTTGTTCAAGGGGATGATTAAATCTGACTTCAGCAGCTGAAATATACACAGTAGCAGCATGCATGTGTTCCAGTCATGAACTTGGCAACAACAGTCCAAGAGGTAAGAAGTGCAATCACCTGTGACTTTGAAGTGTGAAACTGTAGTGTACAATCTAAATTACAATACATCACTGTTTAACTTTATGGTATAGATAGCTGTGGTGAGCCTATAGTTTGTTATTTTTGACGAATGTGATTGTTTTAGCCGTCTGTGTTGTGTTTGAAAAAGTCTTGTCTTTAGACATAGCCTTGTGACATCATCAAAGTGAGACGTACCTCCAGTGTAGCGTTTCCAGGGACAGTGCTCCACCAGTTGCACCAGTACACAGGGCATGTTGTGGGTGCGGAGGAGGCGACTGAGCACGCTGACACTCAAGCTGGAAAACAATTAGTCCACGCCTTGGCATTAATGGTGATCAAATTCAAAGATAGCCATTCCAGCATCCCAAAGTGAGTGTTCAGCAACTGTGGGATTTAACTCTCAAGCCAGGTAGATGGGCTAATGAGTGTTATAGTAGATAATGTGATTGGCACAAGAATTTAAGGCAGAGCTTTTTCTCTGACACTGGTTTGCCCTAATCTGAGTCTTTCACATTATACTTTGCAGATGCTTGTATTCAATGGAACTTTCAATTTGTGTAGGTATGGTCAGCAAAAGTAGAACAAAACAGATGTACAATACAAACTGCTAGACATTCCCTACCTCTCAACATGTCCAGTGATGTAGCGTAAGACTGACAATGCCTTCAGAGCAATATCAAACTCCAGCCTGGCGCTTTGGTTCTGTAACTCCTGCCAGAAGAAAAGAGCACAGGTCAATCCATACAAAAAGACACAGCATCACAGTTTGCATACTGGGGAGCATTAGAGGGCCAGTTCAGCCCTATGTAACTTTGAAGTCCTCTGTAACGTGTAACACAAACCTGGCATTTTATTGCTGCCTCTGCTTTGGTTGTTAACCACTCTATGCAGAGCCAATCTAACAAGGCTGATGTACCAAAATTATAATGTCCACGTCCATTATTTGTTACTTAAGACCTTCAGTAATGTCATAGCAATGTTGTTAGGATGTAGTTGAGTGGTCCCAGCAAAGACTGAATGGGCACGTCGACAGTTCATTCTGACTGTTAAGGTGTACTTTACTTTCCAAAATCTATATAACAGGGTTAACTACAAAGCAAGTAATGTAATAAAATCAAATATTGCATCAAATTGTGTGACTCAAGTACAGTACACAGTATAGAGACAGTATTGAGGTGATAAGGTTAATTAAGTAAGGGTTAACGCGCTTATTATATGGATATACTTAAATGATTCACACATGGCGGGGACATTTCTTTAGGCCTTAATGTTAAGTCAAAAGATTGTTGCTGCGCAAAACAAAACAGTGCCGTTGTGGAACACAGCTAGGCAACAGCTAGGTAGCCAGGACAACAGGTGTTGTCTATCACAGCAGCTGATTAGAGTCTTGTTGAAAAGTCGCTTTAGCATTGAAAAGTCTTGTTGCCATTGACAGCGGTCTGTTATAGACCAACCCGTCCGTTATCGAAAAATAACAGACGTGCGAACGTTGGGGAGCCCCGTTGAAATGAATGGAGCATTCGACCGATGACGTCACACCATATAATAATGCATAATAACATGAATCAGAATGTTATACTGTACATGATCAATAGCAAATTAACCTGCACAGAGTTCTGCTCGGCATCAGGTGGGTGAGTGATGGAGTCTCCAGTGGGGGCGTCTCCGCGAGCGCACTTACCCACCAGGAGAGTAAGCTTGCGGTGGCAGTAATCCACCAGGTCCAACACGGCCTCCTCGGCTGATTCACAAGAGTCCTGACAACAGTGAAGAGAAAATACAACACAATAAATGCAGTGCTAATTCAAAACTTGGGGAGTCAATTTAATATCCTCTAGTGTTCATTCTAATATGCAGACTTCTGTCCTCCCTGCTCCCTTGCCTGCTTGTGACCTCATGATGATGTCACTGACGACAGGAAATTAATTCAATATCTTGTAAAAGCACAAATCTAATGTCATTTCCTCGGTATGGTTAATGAAGAACAGTCCCCAATTGTTGTAGCTAGGCTGACAGCGGGGAAACTTAATTGTTTTCTCCACAGAGGCGGGGCGTCAGCAAGGAAGACGGGAGTGTGCATACTGGAATGCACCCCTAGAGTGTATTTGGTTCCAGATTACCCCCAAGTGTCAAATTAACACTGTGCTGACCATTGAAACCGATAATCGGTGGGTTTTCTTCAGTATGCTGACTTCGATTTTATTTTGCATAGGTGATGTGGATAGATGAGTTATAAAACCTAACACAGCGACAGCAGCCATAGACGGTTTCGTGTTAGGCCCTATTCAGAAACTATTCAAATCTAAGCTTACTCTGAGCTCTCACCTGGTGGAACATGATGGTCTCCAGAAGGTTGATAACTGTGGCTTCATGGTGAATCTGAATACAGGTACAAAAGTGTTAGTGAGGTAATTGGATGTGTATACCTTCACTACAGAGCAGTGTAACTGTAATGGGGGTGAATACTTACCACCATATACAAAGGAAATGTGGTTTTTGGTGTGAAATCCTGCAGCTGACAGAGAATGGAAAAAATCTTCTGCTTCCAAACTTCAATGAGAATCATCTCATGTACCAGGACTGGTATCTGGGTAGCCAGAAGATGGGGACAGTAAGATTCCTTCCACATTTTTCAATAGATTATCTCTGGTCTGTATTTCATACTTGACAGGAATTACTTCTCTACATGATCTCAGTCCTGGCTAACGCCATTTTACCTTTCCAGATGACACAAAAAGTTCTTGTACATATTCCTCCTGGTTGGCAGAAGCATTTAGAATAGCTTGCATGTTCAGTTTCTCGATAAATTCGTGTTGGCGGAACCACCTGGTGTTCAAATAATGAAACAACACATTTACACATTTGAAACAACTACATTTAAAATAGTTGGGATTGACGACACAGTTTTGTTGCCAGTCACAAACAGGCAAGCGACAACTTCACAATCATCCACGTTTCACAGAAAGGTAAATTGTTTAAAACTTTGAAGTAGTTTGTAATGACCTGCCACGACCCGCCACCAATGAGCACCACTCACCTTGTAGAGCCAATGTCTTTCAAAGGCATTTTCTCGAGGGTTTTGACGTAACCTTCGGCTTCTCCGTGAAGTAGGACATTGTCCATAATTGCAAAATTCACAGTTTGTCTAGGGCTTGGACAAGGTCAAACTTGTTGCATCCGGCAACAACCTACCGTACATCAACTTGTGTTGCCTTGGTTACATGCATACATGCGCATGCGCATAACAATACAACCATCTGTGGTTTCGTCACAGCCCACTGTGTCACAGCCCCTGCAGCTCGCGCGCTTGCTACCTGCCTGTCGACAAAAAAAGTGATGTGAACCATGACCACACCATCGCTCAGACCCCCAGAATGTCTCGCACTCCTAACCGCATATTCTCACTTGCAATCATGTTTTCCAAGCCTTTGCATATCCACTGACAAACCGTCAGTCTTCTAAACGCTGTAGTAGTTTTGTATAGAAAGGAACAAGCAAACTCCTAGGAAGACATGTGCTGTAGGAATATGGAAAAGGTATTTATAGGCCTAGAGCTCTACCTGTCTGACTTGGTCACCCTCAGATAGCTGAAAAAAAATGTAGGCCTACGAGGATGATCAAACAGTACGCTACTGATATGCCTACAGTTTAGTACATTGATGCAAAAAGAGACAACTCTGGATTGAATTATTATTATTTTTAATAAATACATTCTAAAACTTGATGTTAAATGTTGACCAACAGAGGTGTGTGCACATGCGCGCGTATGTGTGTGTGTGTGTGTGTGTGTGAATCTCCATTGACACCTGCTTACATTCAACTCATTGCTCTAAAATTTACAAATCAATAATAAAACACATTAAATTGTTTTAATCTTTAAACATTCCTTGAATTATAGCAGACACTTGTTACACACATGCGTAATTCCATGGAATCTGTATCCTGTTCTATAATGTCTGAGAAGTGGAAATCTGACATTGTGTGCATCAGAAGAGTGAGATTTTCCGCCAAACTTTTAAATACAATATTGCATTTTTACCTGAAAAATCGTAAATGTTGTTGCCTTGGCAACTTTTGCCTTTTGCCCTTTCGGCCAACATTTGCTCCATGATTTGATGATACCACACTAAAATCGTTCGCTTGTGTTTCTGTGTGTGTTTGTTAGTATGCCTGTATACATGTTTTCAGGTTTGAACCTCAGCATTTACTGGTGGTCAACCACACGAGCATACAAGACAAGCAAAGTCAACATGGAAGAGTTAGTGTGGCCATTTGTATGTAGTTCAACGTCTCTCTTCTCTATAGTCCTGCAGTGGGTACAGCACCATCAAGAGTTCTGTGGTAGACTCAAGTCGCACTAGCCATGACACCGACACGAAATGAACTGTTGCCATTTCGGAGCAGCAAGATGGCCCATCATGGGTAAACACACCCCATCGCATCCTATCCCATCAGTGCTCATTTCCAGCAGATGATGATGTTTGGATCATTCTCTAGCCGCTCATCCAGCTCCCTGTAGCTCATTCCTGAAAACACAGCGAACATGGAGGACCTCTGGAAGTTAGAGAGATATACAAGTGGTAGTAGTAGTAGTAGTAGTTGTTCTAGTAGTAGTATCTTTATTGTCCCCAATGGGAGAAATTTCTTCCAGTAAATGGAGCACGAGACATGAAACCAAGTCAATACAATCAGACCCTCCCCCTAAACAATTACCCACATTTAGACAACATTTGTCCCAAAACATGACAAATGAAATGGACATAGACATTGGACATGGACAGAACAGACATGAGTAAGTGATTGGTGTGTAAAACTTGTGGACCAAAGGTTGCCGCCGGTTCGACTCCCGACCCACCAGGTTGGTGGGGGAGAGTAATTAACCAGTGCCCAACCCCATCCTCCTCCATATTGGCTGCCCCATTGCACGGGTGAGGCATAAATCCAATTTCGTTGTGTGCAGTCACAGTGTACACTTGTGTGTTATGAAGTGTTGTGCCACAATGACAATGGGAGTTGGAGTTTCCCAGTTGGGCTTTCACTTAGGCTTTCACTTTCCATAGGGTAAACAGCAACAGCAAGAGGTAAACTCAGGGCTGCTCGATTATGAGAAAAATCAGTATCACGACGGTATTTCTTTTAAAAGAAAAGTAATTGTACTGTACAATTCACAACCTTCCCTTCCTTCAGCAGTGTGAGTGGAAGGCCGTAGAGAAACACACAGTGGTGTTCTGCATGAGTGTTGGGTAGCAAGTCTGCTCTCTGCTAACGGCTCAAGTGGAGCGAAATTTATTGTGCTTAGCGTAACCTACCATTTGGCAGTATAAGCTAATATAAAAAATATTGTTTCAAATCAATATTATGAAATTTGCTGTAGTTTGACAGAAATACTGACGATCACAAAACCACAATATAAATTCGATATATTGCACGGCCTGCTGGAAAGGGTGCATGATTCTACAGGGTCTTCAGGGTGCAGGATTATACAAAAGACATAGCATTGTCAATGAGCAATACATTATTACATTACATTACATTACATTATATTGCACTTAGCTGACGCTTTCATTGATTCAAAGCGACTTACAGTTATTATTTGTCAGGGTATTGGTTACAGTCCCTGGAGCAATGTGGGGTTAGGTGCCTTGCTCAAGGGCACTTCAGCCATGGATGGAGAGGTCAGTGGGGATTCGAACCTGCAATCCCTAGATTGAAAGACCAACTCTCTTACCACTAGGCCACGGCTGCCTCAGCCGTGCAGGTTCAAATCCCACCCTTACACTACACATCCATCCATGGCTGAAGTGCCCTTCAGCAAGGCACCATAACCACACCTTCCTTCAGAGACTGTAACCAATACCCTGTAAATAACTGGAAGTCGTTTGGGATAAAAGTGTCAGTTAAGTGTAATGCAATGTAAGCTATTGTGTAATAATTATTACACTAGGGGCTGTGATACATTGCTTTACTGTAGGATGCAGAGTGCATCCGCACATTGATGAGAAACAATTCAAATTCAAGTTCAATTCAAATGTTTGAGATTCTCCAGTATGTGAAAGGCAACCTGTTCCTACAGTGTGAAGTTGGCTCATCAGCCAATCATTCATAACAGATTTACCATGAAAGAAATTAAGACATTGCACTTATATTGTACACTTGACCTGAATAATGACAGCATATTATATAATTCTGTGTAATTCTCAGACTGTACATAGAGCTATACCTTTTCTCTCAAAAATCCTAATCTTTTACCAGTTTTGCAGCAAATCTCGTCGTAGCTGTGGCAGCCCGTGTAGAGGCGTGGTGGTCGACTGCGCTCATCTCTGATCACTTTGACTGGATACTTCTGCAGCCGGCGAATCAAATCTTTCGTCAGCCCAAACTGAATAAGCTTCCTACAGTCACAGACAGACAGACAGACAGGCAGACAGACAGACAGACAGACAGACAGGCAGACAGACAGACAGACACGTAAGTGTTGGAGGGAAGTGTGCAACTTGTGAATAACACACATGTGAACACAGGCAGCTGTCATGGTGGCACCCATGTACGGTAACTAAGGTTAGGGTTTTACATGCAGACTATGCCAATGGCACTGGATGAATTCAAACTTCTTCAAATCCACACACACAGCTCTCAAACAGCTGTGACAAAAGTGCCGTATAGAGATAGAGGATCAACGAGGCCAGAGAGCTGAATGAGTCCAATTCTGGGTCTTACTGTAGTAGGTCTTACTTTTGTGCACAGATTTGGCTAGACATCAGGAACCTCTGGAACATGGTTAAGGTTGGCAATCTTCCTCAGAAATGCAGTACAACACAATCAGGTGATCAAGTGAAAGTTGCGCTCACCTTTCGTCAACCTTTTGAAGTTGAACAGAGTACCGTGAGCAGAGGTCTCGCACCGTGGTGCCTGGAGTCAGACCACAGTAGAGCTGAAACACATCCCTCAGACTTGCCCGATGTCCTAAAATGTTAATGCACGATATGCATCAGCATACTGTATGTCCATCAGCAGACAGAAAACAGCAAAAGTGCATTACACACACAATGCTTTTTTTCCCCCAAAATAAGTATTTTGTGCTTGTCAACTCACCTGGTTTGCTGACGTAATGCAGGCACTCCTCCTGAAGTGACTTGTCGTCAATAAGTGTCTGGACATTTGGGGTTGCGCAGTAAACATTGGAGTACTGTGGACAGAAACATGCATTGATGAGGAGGGATTTTGTTTCAAGGACAAAAGTAACACCAATACTAGCAGAAATTCATGGCTACTTGCGTTAACCCATTTAAGCCTGATGCTGCGTACACGCTGCATTGACCTAGGCGCCTGGAGTGACATAGACACTGTGTTCAGGTTATTGAGAGATGAGATTTTAAAATCAAAATGTGGGTATGGTAGAGCTGGATTAACACATTCTAATGCAATATGTGGGTCCCCTGCTTTTAAATCTTTACTTATTCCATGATTTTATGTGTTTCGGAGGCTGAGATATTTAGGTTTTTATAGGCTGATGAGGGCATCTTTTCCCAAAAAGGGCTTACGCATTCAGCAGGCTTTTTTTGCCAGTGACTCAGGCTTAAAAGGGTTAAAGGAACTCTACTTACCTGAAATATTGATACTAGTGTGACAACATCGTAGTACCTAGTGAAGAGAGCACCGTTAGAATTCAAAATAAACCCAAGTAGTGAGAGGAAAACGGTTTTGATCACTTTAGTACAATTTCTACTTTTGTTTACGCTCACTGTAAGCCACTAATGAAAATTATATATATATGGGTGCTTACAGCAAATTCTGGACGGCGATCCGCACCAGGTTGAGTTCCACGTCAGCCTCTGCTGAGATCTTCTGGATGTGTCGGTATCCATCAATGTAAGGCAGGATCTACAAGAAATATGGATTCTAGCTAAGTGTCGACGCATATGCCAGTCAGCAGCTCATTCAAATACACGCAGAAATATTTCAGCAACACTTTATTATATAAGTCAAGGCATCTACATGCGATACTGTGTGACAGTACTTGCACTGCACATTCCCAACACCTCAGGCTTAAAGTAAAACGCACAATGAAAAATGTTGTTTTAATAATATGTTACACAGCAGCCTACCTAAGAGAACCTGAGAGAAACAAAACAAGGTACTTCTGTACCTAGCTGAAATTGCCTTGTAGTTACAGCCTCAACCACCAACAATTGAACTATGGAAAGTTAAACATGAGAACAAGAGAACATGACAGCGTTTTTAAATTTGAAAATGGAAGTTTTTATTTGGAAGTGGACAAGGGCTATCCTTTATTTTCATTTGATGTAGTATTATTATTATTTTTTCTCTCTGACCCCTTTGTTTTAATATTTTGTAGGATTGTTTTTATTGTATGCTTTTTTGAAATAATGTATCTGTGTGCTATGCATTGATTGAAAATAAAAAGAAGAAGAAAAAAAAATTGCCTTGTAAGTGTACATGCAATAAGCGTTATTAGCGTTAAGCTGATCACTTCTGTAATCACACAATAAATGACACATTATACACCTGTTCCATTAAATCACTGGAACAACACACTGACCTGCTGTGTGGTGAGGTCCCATTGTGTCCTGATAAAATGATCTTTATTTTGAGAGAACACTGGAACATCATATTCCTGAACAATGATGGGATCCTTTCTCAGTTCGATGAGCTTGAGGTGAATGGTATTTGACTCATCTAAAAACAAACACATTGAAGATCAATTGGACATTATTATATGAAGGCATGCAGAATGAACCCCAACATGGAACCCCATCCAACAAAAGTACAGTGATAAATACCAATAGGAAGAGTGCATGCTCCAGTAGCGTTGAGGTCCTCCAGAAGTGTTGACATGATGGGCAACAACTTCTGCTTGCTCTCCTCGTTTGATATGAATCCACTTTCCAACTATAAAAGACGAAAATGACAGATGCACCATGCAAGCTAAGACTATTGACAAGAAGAAAGATAAGAGAGGACAAACTGAATATTTAATGATTTAAGTTTTGTCAGTCTGAGAGCACACGTATTAAGCTTACTTATTACTTATTGAGATACTTGAGCTGGTTAATAGAAAAATTACCCCTCTAGTCTCAAAGGAGGGAGTTTACCTACCTCCAATGTAGTGAGGTATCCTGACAACTTTTTCACGATGGGCTCCAAAGCGCATGTCTTTGTCTGGGCATCACACACAAGACCAAGGTTGAAGAGAAGAGCATTGCGGCTGTATTTCTTGTGCTCGATACAAACAGGGCATCCAATTAGTTTCTTTCCCATTGCAGTGCTACATAATGGGATGAAAACAAAGTTGAACTTATGGAACAAATGGGCTATCTTTTCTGTAGAAACATTTGCTGGTGTGTATACTTACACTGTAATCAGTTTATTTTGCAGCTCTGGTTTGGTGATGATGTATACTTGCACAGTATCAAATAGCTCTCTGGAGATATACTCCTCTGGCACCTATTAAACAATTAAAATGATTGACAGGACAAAGACAATCAACATACAGAATACTTTCATGTTTGTTCCTGTCACAAGACAGACGAGTTGTCACAATTTTGCTAAAAGTTGATTACAAACAAGGATGATTTTGCCCTGTTCATCGTTTACTGTCACGTTTGAAACAACAGATATTGAAACGTACCTGGTAAGTAATCTTTGGTCCCAAAGTTGGATGAAATTCACTGAAAAAGATGCACTCAATTCTGTTTTTCGTACCCATGTTCGCTCAGCTGGATGAAAACAAGAAAATCAACTTCCGTGTTGCATTTCGACATCACTCTGCTTGTCAAGTTAAGAGTCCAATGCAGTAGCGCAAAATAATGTATAATCTTTATATTCATCATTCATTATCTTTTCCCACGAGAAAGCCTCTCACGTGAGATTATTATATGTACACTTTTAGAAACTAGAATAAACACAACAGATTTCCCTTTCGCCAAGAAATGCAAATAATACGAAGTGCCTGTATTTTGACAACGTTATTGGCATGACCCCCAACATGTCAACATGTGCAGCAACCATCTGACGTCTGAAGATTTTCCATTTATTCTTTGAACACATCATTTCTTGCTGCCACAATGTTATTTAGACCTAAAATACTTGGGCTTTTTCTTCATCCAATAAACAGGATCACATTACGACAGGTCAGTGTAAAGAAGCAATGTTCCTGTGTAGAATATCCAATATTTTGCAGAGAACATCTAACCAAGCCTAGTCAAATGTGTTGTCCTTAACTAAACTTCGTTAGTAGTGAACTACTACATGGTATGCCCACGCACCTTTCTATGCGTTTTTATTCGAAATATTGCTATCATAACTGTACTTTAGGTGTCCACAGCCAGAAGCTTTGGAGAAAAGGTCATTCCACCGGTATCATCACCACCCTCATCATCCAAACTCACAGTGCAGCAGGCTCTGGACAAGTGGACAGTGTGTTTCCAAGTGGCAGGAGTCTCTGAATCTGTCCTGTCAAGTCAGCACATTGTCTCTCATGTACTAGGGCACAAAACGGTAAGTCTACAAGTCAGGTGTTGAGTATATTTCTTTTCAGTGAGTAGCAGCACATTGAAATTTACAGCTAGCCATGCCACACATTTAAGGTAAGCGTACCCATTAAGCCCACCAAAATCTAAATTGCTTTATTTTTCAATCATCTTCACACAATTTTTTTGTGAAATGATTTCTTAAATAGTAAGATTTACCTCTCTTCTCAATGTTTATCACTGAATTGATGAATATTTCAAAGTACAATATGAAGATTTTTTACGAGAAAAGTGAAAAGTCTGAATGGGCTTAAATGGTACCTTTAGTACCATTTAAGCCCACTTGTTATTTCTCTATCAAAATACCTGGTGAGGTGTGTGAGTTGAGTTTAAACAGTGTAGCCTACATGGCATAAATGGTTTCAGATCAAAATATTCTCCCAAAATGTAAGATTTGCTAAAAAATAATGCATAAAACCTAATTAAACATTACAGCATCTCTTACTTCATATACTTCATAAAATTCTTCATCCAAACAGAGAAATTTATTTTTTCTTATTGATTATTGTTAGTTCATTACATTACGCCTTTTTGACCTACTACTTCAGATTGTACAGCACTTTTTATGTCCCTCAAAGGCATTTTTCATTAGCATGCCAACTTGCATGCATTTCAATGGGGTGTACCATTTAAGCCCACCTTGTACCCATTAAGCCCGCCTATACAAAAAGCTATTTTATGGAAATAATCAACTCCACAAAAACATTTCATGATGCATTTCTTTAAAGATCAATGCCAAACAAACTGGAATATGCTTAGAATTCATACCTAACCACCTTAAGTCTTACGGTAGAGTAAGATAAAGATGGTGTGTGGTTGTATCAAGAGAATATCGGCGTTTGCTCGCTCATAAAACACATCTTTCCATTTGAAGGGAAATGCTATAATTTAGTAAAACACTGCATGTATATATATAAAAATCATTACATTTACCTCTTAGTTCACTAAATATGAAAGTATTTTCAAAATATTTTACTTAAACTAGCTGAAATGCTATGATTTCTGACATGTCCCAAAACAGCAAAGTTTTGAGGCAACTTCTTGTCAGTAGTCCTGAGACTGGGTTCACTTGGATGGGGATAACTCGACGATAAAAAATGTGATTTGTTTGCAATAAAAAACATTTTGTCAGTTACTAAACCCTTTAATTGGATAGGGTGATGAACAACAAAATTCACCTTTTCCCTTTCTTTAAATTAACCTCAAAGTTGAAAGTCGGCTTAAAGGGTACATGGGCTTAATGGGTACGCTTACCCTTACTGTTCGGTAAGAGTGTGTGTGTCTGCTTGCCCCCACAGCTGAACAGCTTGAGTAGGAAGGGGCTTAGCAGAGTCCTGTCCCAACCACAGGTTGAGAGGATATGGAAACTGTGTCATAAGCGTCTAACCCGGTAGGCCTACTCACTCTCACATAACATTGTAATAACCGAGGCTCTTCATATCTACAGTGTTTCATGGCAAACCCCTCCCCCCAACACACACACACACACACACACACACACACACACACACACACACACACACACACACACACACACACACACACACACACACACACACACACACACACACACACACGCCTACGGATCATGTAATGTGTGCTACTGTGCTTGGCTATTTTGAAATGAGCTGCCTGAAATGCAATTATACTTGCCATGACTAGATGCCTTGTGAAGTACCTACTTGATTGATGATAATTAATATGGGAGTGGTGTGCTGTAGGATGCCAGTACAGTATGTGATTGAGGAGTGGGACTTCAGAGACCTGACCCTGAAGATGAAACCACCTGTCTTCATACCACGCCCTGAGACCGAGGTAGGCAATATACACTCACCATCCACTTTAATGGTGGTTACACCTTGCAAGTGCTGGGTTGGACCCCTTAAAGCGATGGTTCGGAGTAGAATCACCCTAATGCCATTTGAACCGTGACACCCATCCACCTTTACACCCGAAGTGTTTTCTGCCGCAGGCTTACATCAACAGAGTTGCCGTGTTATTCGATGTTTATTCCGGATAGCTTGACTCAAGCGCATATGGATCCTGGGCACCGTCTCCAAACTTTCCCCACAAAAATAACATGTCATGACACCAAACTTCTACAGTATAACAAATGTGGTTTGTACTCACAAAAAGATGAATTTGAAACTTTGTACATAGTCCAGGAGTTTATTAGTAACAACACACGAGACGATTAGCTTTTCTGCTGCTAAACATCCGTCGACGTCACTTCCTCCAGCTGGGACTGTTCACTTATTGTAAGGTTTGTGTTTTAGTCCACAGCCAGGATATATGCACGAGTGTGGCATCGTCTTCTATTTATTAAACGTGGTAAAATTTAAATCCGAAGTGGTTAATTTCTAGTTGTAGCGCAAGCTGTCTTTTTGAGTTTTCCGCCTTCCGGACTCACGTGTATTTGTTTCTATCAACAAAGTCCCAGCTGGAGGAAGTGACGTCGACGGATGTTTAGCAGCAGAAAAGCTAATCGTCTCGTGTGTTGTTACTAATAAACTCCTGGACTATGTACAAAGTTTCAAATTCATCTTTTTGTGAGTACAAACCACATTTGTTATACTGTAGAAGTTTGGTGTCATGACATGTTATTTTTGTGGGGAAAGTTTGGAGACGGTGCCCAGGATCCATATGCGCTTGAGTCAAGCTATCCGGAATAAACATCGAATAACACGGCAACTCTGTTGATGTAAGCCTGCGGCAGAAAACACTTCGGGTGTAAAGGTGGATGGGTGTCACGGTTCAAATGGCATTAGGGTGATTCTACTCCGAACCATCGCTTTAAGCCCGCAGAACTGCCTTAAGTGCCTGCAATAACACTCAGGTAGGCTGTGGCATTTCAACAAAGTTCAATTGGTACAAAGGGGCCCAAAGTGTGCCAAGAAAATACCCCTACACCATCATACCACCAGCCTGAACTGTTGATACAAAAGGCAGATGGGTTAATGCAGGGCTGATAGTATTCAGGCTCCATGCCTGATTTCAGGCTTGACAGAGTTTGCAAAAATAAAAACATTGATAATAATTAGCCATTAGGTTATTCTTATCTCAGAAAGTGTTACTGGTTCAGGGTTTTCTTCTATCAGGCTTGAATAATGGTCATACACAGGCTATTAAATGTTGGAATTATGTGTCAAAATAGGCCAACGTTACGTCACTATGCAGTATCTTGTCGTCGTCATTAGAGCAGGGAAAAAAGTTCAGGCTGAGGATTTTTTTTCACTATCACCCCTGTTAATGTCTTCATGTTGCTGACATCAAATTCTGACCATACCATCCGAGTATCGCATCAGAAATCAAGACTCATCTTACCAGGCAACTTTTTTCAATCTTCTATTGCTTAATTTTGGTGAGCCTGTGCTAATTCTAGCCTTGTGTTATTGTTCTTAGCTGACAGGAGTGGCATCCGGTGTGGTATTCTGGTGCTGTAGCCCATCTGTCTAAAGGGTTGATGTGTTGTGCATCGATGACATTATGCATACCTTAGTTGAAATGAGTGGTTATTTGAGTTACTCTTGGCTTTGTATCAACTCAAACAAGTCTGGCCATTTGCCTCTGACATCTGCCATCAACAAGGCATTTTCGGCCACAGAACTGCCGCTCATTTGATATTTTCCTTTTATTTTGGACCATTCTCTCCAAACCCTAGAGATGAGTAAATCTGTGAATATCCCAGTAGATCAGCAGTTTCTAAAATAGTCAAACCAAGCCCACCTGGCACTAACAACCAAGCTGTGTTCAAAATTGACTGGAATCACTTTCTTCCCCAATGTGATACTTGGTTCAAACTGCATTAGATTGTCTTGACCTTGTCTACATGCCTAAATGCATTGAGTTGCCGCAATGCGATTGATTGATCATGAATTTGCATCAATGAGCCATTGGAAAAGTGTGCCTAATAAAGTGGCCGGTGAGTGTACGTGTATATTTGGTATAATGTGCCTCACTCGGAGTTTATAGGCGATACAGAGAGTCTTTCTCTTGTTCACCATTTTCAGGAGCTGGTGGGCCTGGTTCTGGCTGATCTAGAAGAGAGCAGAGTTGGCAGCAGATGTCCAGACTCCCATGTGCATTTCCTGGAGGTGGGATGTGGCTCAGGTGCTATATCGCTGAGTCTGCTGCACAGCCACACACAGGTAATTTCATAGGACGTGCAGTCATTCCTCTCCATTACATAGAGACGGAAATCAGAATGTAAGCTAATGCTTAAAAAAAGACGGAAAGAGCAGAGGCACTCTGAGATTCATATTTTTTTAAGCCCTGATCCTAATGAAGGTCAATATGGTCGCAACATCTAGGCCAATATGTTTTAGATAGATTTAACATGGAGATATTGAAGCCTTTTTTAATATATTTTTTCCTAAATCCCAGAGTGCCTGTCACTTATCTTTCCTTCTTTTTTTTTTGACTTCACTCGTTACAGAGGAGCACCTGAGTAGCATTGTTTGCACAGTCTCCTGAGCGCTCTAAACCCCTTTGTGTCTATCATAATCTAATACTAATGTTGGCTGTTTGTGGTTAAGTGTAAAGTAGTGTGAACTGTAAAATAAGTCAAAAGTGACAGAGTTTTGTACGTTTTGATTGCACAGGTGCTCAGAATGTCAAGTGGTCAGAGAAAGATGTTCTGCATTGTTGAGTTTGCAAAACAAATTTGCTTTATCACATTTCAGCGTGCTCAACATGAATCTGTCTCTTCCTCTCTCATTCTAAGAACAGTTGGAGGTGGTTTCTACACTTGCACTAACCTTGATTAGCTAGTATAGAGCCCGCCCATACATCCTGTAACACTGCCTGAAGCGAGCTACATCTGCCCTGCCATAGACTTACTACAAGGATACAAGGAGTTTTTATTTGTCACATGCATAGAATTGCAAAGCAAAATGTGAAGTGAAATTTGAGCATTTATCTAATGATACTACGTATACTACACCACATACTGTAGGCCTACATACTGCGTCTCTATACTCACAGTATACAATATGTCTAGTTTGTATGATCTGTGCCTTTCAAAGTTCCCTGAGGTAGGCGACTGAGAACAATCAAGCTTTTACCACAAGTGGGTCATGAGCAGTATACTACTATATGTCACACTATCATTGACTTTTAATTCAATGACCCAGCTACAATCCGACTTCCAATGTGTATCACTTTGCATACAGAACTGGTCTGAGGGGTTGTAGAGTCATCCTGTTTATTTTCTCTTTTCTCTATTTTCTATTCTCATTGTGTGCATACACAGTACAATCTCAAAAAACATACAATCAACATGTCATGATTGGATATCCACCTTTTAATAATATTTGCGTCTTCCGTTATTTACCGTCTGTATGTACAGTGTTTGGTTCTGATTCTTTTATGTAATGTAATTGGCTTTTGTAGTATAATGCCCCTCTGTCTGGCTTTAAGATCAGGGGGATGGCTGTGGATCAGAGTGCAGAGGCTGTGGCTCTAACCAAGGAGAATGCCCAAAGGTACGCATAGACTTTAACTCACAGAACAGAAATCGAAAACAATGTATCTTAATATTAATGCAATTACTGAAGTTTGTGGGTGAAATAACATGTAACTTTTCTCATTTGCAGTCTGGGTCTACACGATCGACTGACAGTCAATCAAGCGGACGTGATTAAAGGTAAGGAAGAGCTATCAGTAAGTAACTGTCATGCTACTTTTGAGTGCAAGAGAAATATCATTCCAAAATGTAAACAAAATCCTGCCTGCCATCCATTCCACATCCATCTACAGTATATCTCACAGCGCGAAAGGCAGATTGGTACTCTAGAATTGTCCACCAGGTGGCACAAGTGTGCTGCTCCCTAACCACTACCGCACGGTCTCTGCTCAACCAGTACAGTTCAGACAAACAAAGGGGGAAGTTTTAGGGTGTTTTGATACACTGACTGTGACCCAGCAGTCATTGGCCTTTCTAGCTGTGTTTTTGACGCAGCAAGAAAAACACCTCGTTGACCCTGTGGGGCTCGGGTAGAGACATGACTTGTGTGCCTAGGCATTGGAGAGAGGCCTTGTGATAGCAAGTGTCTTGTCAGTAGAGCCATATAAGGCAAGCAGGGTCATGTTGTGTAATGATTTGCCACTCTTCTGAGAAGTGGCACTCCTATTGATAGTCAGCTGTGTAGGCTGCATCAGAATAGCCCCATACATCTGTCGTCTAGCCTACTACAACATGATATGATGTGGCCAGACAGGACAGCAACCTGGAAACAGCATTCTGGACATCTGGGATAGTGGAACACAATGAAAGGAATGATTTGGTCTGACACTGTAATTGGTCATTGGAATCTAAGGGGTGGGCGTTTACTGGTGCTGTGGACTTGGCTTTTTTTATTTGAATAACCAATTTCATGGAAAAAATGAATGTGCATAAGCAAAAGAGAAGAGCACTTTCAAACATACAAGCTTAGTTAAATTAAGTACTTATTCTAGAAAATGAATTTGAATTTTGAATTTAAAAAAAGCTTGAAAAAAATGTTTCAAAGCTATGAAAACTACGTAGGATGGAAGTAAAATCCATATAATAATTAACAGAAAGCATCAAGAAACAGTTTGAGTCTGAAATTGGAAACCGCCAACATTCAAAAGTCTAAGTATTTTTTATGTCCTTTGGAAGTAGACGCTGAAAGCGGCTTCAACACTCACATTTCAACACCTTTCTGACAGCAGGTTTCACCAACAGATCTGCTGTGATCTAAGGCCCCCGGTTACTGTAAATTACAGCTGATACTGTACAGCTTAAACACATCCCATAGGTTAGGGGTTCCCAACCTATTCCAGTTTTGGGGCCCAACACACATTTTCACAAATGTTTGGGGCCCATCTGACCCAATAAAAGATACAACTCAAATAAATAGTCAACGGCAGCACACAAACAAATGTTATTTTAATTTTTAGAAAATTATTTCAAGTTTAGGGCCCACAGTTTGAGATTTACTGCTGTAGGTAATTGGGTCCAGTATAATTTTGATGGATGTGCGTGCTTGAGGCAATAGACTTACAAAACACAACTTGTACAACTTACACACCATTCATAGAAGCGCACAGTTCACATAGTGGTCATGTTAAAGTAGAGGAAACCACACTCTCAAGCTGTACAGTGTTCCCATAATTTATTTCAAGCATGTTCATCGCGGACACATTTTGGCTTAAATGTAGAAAAAAAGCAGCAAAAAGATTGTGCCCAGAGTAGGCATTACAACTATGCTCCCTGTAAGTAAGTACACCATTATTTTGCTGCACTAGCCTATCTGCACATGCGCACCACCCAAGGCTGCACAATCCGGATTCGTGGAGCAATGTCTCCCTTCGTTTCGCTAAAAGCTGATCTGTTAGTGTTGTTCGCTAAAAGCCAATCTTTAAGATTTATTTTATTCAGGTAGCCGATGCTACATGGCATTTTTTGTGGTTTATACACCACATAATGTTATACATGTGGGAAATACTCGTAATATTATATAATGGTGCCGGTGGCAGGCCTAAGGAAAATTGTCATTTTCTAAGTTAGCCTAAAGATTAAAGGGACACTGTGTGAGATTTTTAGTTGTTTATTTCCAGAATTCATGCTGCCCATTCACTAATGTTACCTTTTTCATGAATACTTACCACCACCATCAAATTCTAAGTATTCATTATGACAGGAAAAATTGAACTTTTCATACATGAAAAGGGGGATCTTCTCCATGGTCCGCCATTTTGAATGTCCAGAAATACCCATTTTTAGCTGCAAAAATGACTGTGCTTGGGACATACTAGAAAATATTAGTTTATTACTTAGTAAACTTTGATGAAAAGATCAAATTTGGCGATGGGCAGCCCAGTTTCAATTACCAACATAGTTGCAGTACCTTTTTTGACCATTTCCTGCACAGTGTCCCTTTAACGAGACACTGACGTGGCCATCTGTCAAAGATGGCAGGGGCCTATTGATCAGAAATGAAGTGCGTTTTGTCAGCGTCTTGACAAATAGTCTACAATTCACAATAAAGATGGAATTAATCATAGACTTTCAGGGTCCTTAGGCTACAGGTAGCGAATCGAAGGGCTACAATGCTCCACGTCCGCATCGTGCAGCCTTGGGTGGTGCGGATGTGCAGATAGGATAGTGCAGAAAAATAATGGTGTACTTACACTCCCCATTGCACCTACCAGTATACTGCTCATTCCCAAATGTATTTTTTTCATGTACATTTACCAAGAAAGAAACTAATATTTACTGGTCTAACTAAAGTAAAGTAGAATTTGCAGCTGAAAAAAGTCCATTACTGGAAATTCAAAATGGCGGACGCAAAGAAGATCCACCTTTTTCACATATAAAAAGTGTAATTTTCCCTGTCATAATTAATATGAAGAAATTCATGGTAGGGGAAAAAAACATGATTCAAATTTAGTGGGCAGCAGTGGGCAGGTAAACTACTAAAAAAAATGCAAACTCTACCACAGTTACACCCAAAATCACTTTTTTATTCTGGCAGTTGAGTACGCCTATCCATTTCAACGTAGGGTCGATCCATGTTTCTAGTCTTCAGACTGTCAGCAATAGACTTAGATTTAGGTGACTGTTGCTTTTGTCTGTTTATCTTCTATTCAGGATTATCCTTGGAAGTTTTACCAGGACTCTTTATCTAGTTTTTCTTTTTCTGTTTTTTTTTGTCCTCAGATCTCTGCATGTGATTCCATCTTAAAAAGTTTTGTTTTGTATAGAAAAACATCTGCTTTACACAAAAACTTAAAAAAAACCCTGTGTTTATTTACCTACAATTATTTCTTGGGTTGAATTCAGAGACCTAATTTGAACAAAATTGTCAAAAAAAGAAAACAAAGTAGATAAAGTGCTGCTAAAGTGCTTGTTAATACAAGTATTTGGGTTAGCCACATGATGTCCATGACCACGTCCTCCTCCCACAGTTGAGTTCTGGCCTCCTCATCCCTCACTGTCATTAGCCCCAGTGTGAAACCTCATCTGTGGTTTCAAGCGAATGCCGGCTGACTTCTGGGACTTGGAGACTACGGAGAAAAACCTCCCAATGAATCCTTGCAGTGCACTGGAATTCATTCATTAGAAATAGCACTTGACAAACACCAATATACACCCTAATGTACATAGTACACATTACACAGATACTTGGAAATTCAAAGGTGTCACTGGGGGAAAAAAGCGTGAAGGGTAAGAGCTGTTTCTGTTCCCTTGGCCACAGATGCGGAGTGGCTTATGGGGAGTTGTGGGCGTGTGGAGGTGCTAGTCAGTAACCCTCCATACCTCTTCACTGAGGACTTGGAGTCACTGGAGCCGGAGATCCACAGGTACCTAACGGGGCCACAGCAGGGACACTCCTTTTGTCCCTGGACACTCCTTTTTTCTTTCCACATCTAGAAGTAAACAACCGAAGCAAGCAAACAAACAAACATCGGTTGACACAAAGGGCCAAATTCCCACACTGACTTTATCCCTCCCCCCTTATTCACACACGAACTGAATATTGAGAACAGATCTATTTTAACTTGTTATTTTTCTGTACTTAACAGTCAACAAATATAATTCATGACTCAAAAATCAATGTAACAAGATTCACTAATTTACTATACACATGTGTGAGCAATGAATCAGTGCCCAAACCAATTACGCTTCTTTTTCCAAGAAAGAAAAATGACTTCAGTCAGAATGGCATCTTGAGTATTTATTTCCAGTATATACACTGATGTGTGCGTGCTTGTGTGTGTGTGTGTGTGTGTGTGTATGTGTCTCTGTGTGTGTGTGTGTGTGTGTGTGTGTGTGTGTGTGTGTGTGTGTGTGTGTGTGTGTGTGTGTGTGTGTGTGTGTGTGTGTGTGTGTGTGTGTGTGTGTGTGTGTGTGTCTCCACAGCTGCGTGGCTTTCTGACGGAAGTTCTGATTGAGTGTGTGCGTCTGCTTACTACAGGTATGAGGACCGTGCGGCGTTGGATGGAGGGAGGCAGGGGATGTGTGTCATAGAGCAGATTCTCACTCTGGCCCCCAGCCTGTTGGCTGACTGCGGGTAAGGCCTGCTCCATTAGGGGTTCTCCTCTTCTGTGGGTGTGTGCACTCTATACGTACGTGTTGTCTCGGTATGACTTGGATGCTACTCCCACCTGCATTCCTGTGTGTGTGTGTGTGTGTGTGTGTGTGTGTGTGTGTGTGTGTGTGTGTGTGTGTGTGTGTGTGTGTGTGTGTGTGTGTGTGTGTGTGTGTGTGTGTGTGTGTGTGTGTGTGTGTGTGTGTGTGTGTGTGTGTGTGTGTGTGTGTGTGTGTGTAGGGCCGCTGAAAGCTTTGGCCAGGCCTGGGACAAAGCCATCTAAATGTTTTTAAAAGGTTCTACACCATAGCGGGATATACGTACAGTAGGGCGAGTTTGGACATTCCAGTTTCCAACTCCACAAAAAGAAGGCAGAAAGACTCGGAAAAAAAAGGGTGTAAGATAGTATAAGTTCTATGAAACAGCTTCCTTGGCGGAGGTCGGCACTCTCTGAGTGCATTTAGAGTTCACATTGTTTTTAGTAGTCAACAAAACTTTTGTCTTGCCAAAATCTGCCCTTTCTGTGCTTATTAAAGGATTAATCTTTCTTCAGTGCAACAATTTTATTTTTGCACATAAAACTTCATTTAGGAGCGTTGTAGCTTGTAGCTAGACCTCTGAAGCCAATGCCTGAATTGAAAGTCAGATCCAACAACATGGATAGTTGACAAAATGTATGTCAGGGGCTGTATGACCACGGCTCCTTCTCCTTCTCCAAACCTATGCTGCTTTGATGGTGAGTAAACAGGACACGTCTAATCCCATTTAGGCCTCCTCCCCAGTGGCGGCGGCAACAGCACCTAATCAGATGGCTTAACAACTACCAGACTCTCCACAAACCATTTCAAGGAATCTCTCCCAGTAATTCCAGGCATCACACTTCTCTCCCATGCAGCTGCACTGTAGCACTTTGGTTTTTTCCCCCTTCATTCTTCCCTCCTCCCTCCTCCACCTCTTCTACCTCCTCCACCTCCTTAAGTCGTTTGTTCTGACATATACATTTCAAAGTAGCGCTTTTCATTTCTCCTCTGAGAAATGGGAATCCAAATCAAAGTGACGCTTAATGCTGCATTCTCATTGATTTATTGTTCCACTTGACATTTTGTTATTTTGATTCAGCTCTCTGCGTGATTATGTAAGCCGTTCTCTGAAAATGATACTGTAAATTGAGTAAACATATGGTTTGTATTAGGCTATTAACGACTCACAATGCACTAAAGAGTGGATTAAAAATGGTGTAACAAGATGACAACATAACCACAAATGCAAAACAAAAGAATCTTCTTACACTGAATGGACTTCAAAATCCTTAGCTCACAGTATTCCGTAGAAATAGGTCCTCAAGATATTTTATAATGGATTCCAGGAACAGCGCTGTTTTGTTCAACCAGCGTCTGGCTTGAAGGCTTCGATTCCGTGAAGGCTTTTGTATTTAGTCTAACGCCGCGTGGTGAATGGTAGCCCTTGTAACCATGATAAGCTCAAGGTTTTCACGTAAAAATATTGAGTAAATAGTAGAGAGAAGAGAGAAGTCCATACAATGTGACAATGTCCATTTAAAATGGTTGAGAAGATTCTCATTCATCCAGTTCATGTTTTCCAAAGGGTCTAATTGAAAACAACTGAATTTCTAAGAAGAAGAAGTCCAGTGGCATGCAGTTGAACTCTTTGAATGTCTGTAAAAATGATTTAGTAAATAAAGACCAAGTGCTGCTAGCTGCCTCCGCATGCACAGGCTAACCCCAGTCCATGTTTTAGTCAACAATGCAGGGTTGAGTGATATACAGGCTATGAAAGGTTGACTGATGACCAGCTTTTAGAGGGTGTGTGAAGAAGTGAATTTAGAGGGTTTGTGAAGAAGTGAATAAAGAAGAGCAATGTTAATGGTGCCACAAACTATTCTTTTGTTGGCATATTATTTGGGATTTGTAAGCCTTTATTTCAAAGTTCAAAGTTCTTTATTAGCCATTTGTGCATGGACTAGTTGTCCAGGCACATGGGAACTATTGTGCAGGCCCTCTGAGTCAATAAATAGTGTTAAATAGAAAAAGGAAAAAGACGAAAGACATTTTTAAAAAGTGATTAAAAATCAAAAGATTCAAACATGTTCTATGTTATGTTCTTCTTTGCCATTAGTCTGATTGTAGCTGGGTAGAAGCTGTTAAAAAAACAGTTCAGTGTGACAATAATAGTGAAGCGATGACAGGAAAGGATTGGGATATGACCTCTGGGTAGTATCAGACCTGGTCCCCAGAGAAGCAGTACAGTGCCTTCGCCTTTTGAGCCACGTCCAAGGCCACTATTCCTGATTGGATGTTGTGCAATACGAGAAATAGGCTAGACATTTGATTATTTCAGCAGTTTGGTTTGTTCAGTTCAGTTCAGTCAGTTTGGTTTTCAACTTTGGGCCCACTTGAAATTTTCACAAATGTTCTGGGCCCTCCTCTGAACCAATAAACAATAAAACTCAAATAAATACTCAGAAGCAACACACACACACAAATAGTATTTAGATTTTTAGAAAATGATTACAAGGCCCACTTGGAATACCTTCAGGACCCACCAGTGGGCCCCGGCACACAGGTTGAGAATCTCTGGGTTAGTTAATGAAATCTACAGGTAAAAGGACAAGGGTGTCTTGATATTTAAGATTACCTGGATAGCCAAAATTCAAAATAAACAGTCTTGGTCTTGCCTTAAACTCAGCTACAAAAGCGGAGCACTGGCAGTTCGTTTTGCCGCCACATCATTTGCAGCCGTTGTTTTGGAGCCACATAATTAGAGAGCAACATTTCTGGGTTAAAAAAATATGTTTAACGCCCAACAACCAACTGGCATTGAACGTTAATCTCGAGCCTTTTAACTGTGGGCCTGTCCTGCTGTCTGCTGTGGAAAGAGACTATCTATCCTACCTCTGGCAAGTCAATAGTGTCCTCAGCTGAGAGTGGGAAGGGGTTATCTGTGGCAAGCTAACACTGTCCACTTAATGCCAAGAAGGCTACTTCCTAGAAGCCACTGCACATGACTGCAGCCATTCCACGTATCTGCACTCATTTCTTTGCTTGAGTTTACAAAAAGTAAATACACAGAAAAGAGAGTATATTAATGTTTACCACATCAATGTGAAAAAATCTTTATAGACAGACATGCACACATACACAGGCACACACACACACACAGGCACGCACCGACACACACACACACACACACACACACACACACACACACACACTGTCACAAAGTCTATTCCTTGTACTCTCGGCAGCCCTCTGCCGTTTTACCAAGCAAAGAGGAGGCTCCCTCTTGACAGTTATAGGTTCTGAATAATTGTCGTAAACAACTCAAAGACGTCGCCTTCCAGGAAATCACTAGAGAAGTAACGTCGGAAGAATGGCTAGAATGGCGGGCTGGAGAGTTTGTGCTTTTTGGTTGCACGCAGGAGAAGGCAGAGGAGGGGATCGTTTCAGCAATAGCCAACTCTATTGTCTATTCTTGTTAAAGTTAAACTGGTGTTGCATAACATTGGGCCTTGCAGAGACATGGAAATTAACATAATTGCATAATGTATGGCAGTGGTCTCCAAATGGCGACCCGTGGGCCAAAACAGGCCCAGGCATGGCAAGCATTTGGCCCGCCATGAGGTTGGAACAAATGAAAACATAGATGCGTGCTATCTTTGGCCATACAGTCGGGCGATTTGTTTGGCCCTCAGCCTCATTTGTGTGAAACAATTTGGCCCTTGGGGGAAAACAATTGGAGACCACTGGTGTATGGTGTATGTTTCATCATATACAGTGAGAAAACGCCATTTCATTTGTTATCCTACACATCAAGACTCCATTTAATCTCTATTCTATACCTTACGATTGCTTTAGGCATTGTATACAATTGGTGGCTGTATAAGACTGATTGATTGGCTGATTGATTAGGACCCAGTGTCATTGATCTAAATGCAATTTATGCTCTATTGCTCCATTCAGGCGAGTCTATCTGGAGGTGGACCCTCGTCACCCAGAGCTAATCCAGATGCAGCTGAGGGACAACAGGCTGTGGGGATTAGACTATGTGGCCACACACAAGGACTTCACTAACAGGTAAGGGGAGGCTACTACTCCCTCTCTGTTCTCAATAGTGAGTAAAAGTGAAAACGATGCAGGGCCAACTGTGGCGTGGCACACTAGCCCCTCCCCCACATATGGGCTTGCATGACCCGGGTTCGAGTCCGGCCTGGGTCATTTCCCAATCCTCCTTACCCGTCTCTCCCGCTCATATCCTGTCTCCTCTCACACGCTCATGTCATCATAAAGGCCCAAAAAGCCCCCAAAATACAATTTAAAAATGAAAATGGGTTGGCCTCCAATTATTTTTGTGTGTGTGTGTGAGATCAACATTCTTTTCATTTATTTTGTTGTTAATATTTCAACAGTACAAACAGATAGACACCACCAGAGTATGTCCATTAAAATGAGAATGCAAGCATTCCAACATTCCCATTGGCTGTGGCGGCTGTCGCCGAACCATATCATAGCTCATTTGCATAATATTGGCTGGAGTTCAACTGCAAACTGACGCTCGAGTCGCGCAAATCGTCTCTGGTCACCCGCATTGCTTTTGTCTCTTCTGTCGCCCGTGACTCAATACATAGTCAATTACTTCCGTCGCTGGACTCGCTCATGACGTGCTTGGTCTATTAGTGCCTTGACTCTCGACAGAGCCTTGTGAATTTCTGCTCAGCTTCATAAGGTCTCATACGTAGATCTAGAAGACCTTCGGATTCGCCCTGCTCCCCAACAGAAATGCAGAAGAACCGATCAGGATCATGGGATTTTCATAGATGTGATGAAGTCAACATTTTAACGCAGTGGAGAAGGAAAAAAAACAAGTCAAACACAATCAGCAATGATGGCTGCTCACATGGACTCACTCGTCGACATTGATTCTGTAATTTTAACTTTATTTTTGAATCTGTGAGTCATTAAAACATCAGCTCATTGCAAGGATTTTTGATAATACCACGCCTTCGGAGACCTACGCCTATGACCTAGCTCTAGATGGATGTTCGTTGCGAGTCAGGTTGGCTACCGTACGTTAAAGGTGAACTGTGTAATATTTTTAGTAGTTTATTTCCAGAATTCATGTTGCCCATTCACAAATGTTACCTTTTTAACAAATCCTTACCACACTACCATCAAATTTTAAGTATTCATTATGACAGGGAAAATTGCACTTTTCATACATGGGGGGGGATCTTCTCCTTGGTACACCATTTTAAATTTCCAGAAATAGACATTTTTAGCTGCAAAACTTACTATACTTCGGTCATGCTAGTAAGTATTAGTTTATTATTCAGTAAATATTCATGAAAAGAAGCAGCATAGTTGCAAAACGTACCCTGGACACCATCCTAAACAGTGCACTTTTAAGCAACAAAATAGTTAAAGGGACTCTATGTAGGATTAAAAGTTTAATTAATCACTGTATCGAGTCAGCAAATGCTTATTTGGGTCACCAGCAAATGAACAATGACTCTCGCAACCACTGCCACGGTCCACTGTCAGAAAACCCAAACCCCAGATGTAATTTTTGTGAGAGCAGTCCGCTACAAGTGTCGTGGGAAACCCTTCTCATACGAAAAATCACTTTACATACCATACTCAGATTTGTATCAACTGCTGGCATTCCGTGATGAAAAACATTCTCTCAGCGAGTTTATTTAAACAGCATTTTTCATGACTGTGTACATTTTGAGACAGGCATACCACAGGCACCGCGCAAGCTACATCATCCTACATGGTGCCCCTTTAAATTATTTACTTTATGTTAATATTTTACTGCTATTTAAACTCTAACTTTACTTTATAAATCATCTTTGTTAAATGCACTCAGTGAAACCCCTTTGTGGAAGTCCATACCCCTAAATAAACAAGTGAGTTCTCAAATTAAAGACATTTTGGATTTTTTCTGAACATGTTGAATTTACTTGATTGTCTTTGTCTCTGTGTGTGTGTATAAATGGTATGTACTGTATGTTTCTGTACATCTTTATCTTACCATTTCACTGTATGGGACAACACAACCCCTTGAATCCTTGCAACGGGAGGTAGAACGGGATCTAGTAACGGGATCTAGTAACGGGATCTAGTAACGGCAGGTAGAATGCTGCATGTTCTGACATGAGTCACCCTCAGGAGTGCCCACCCTACACATCCATAATATGCATCGTCATCTTCTACTCCCACAGGCCACGTTTCTGCATTCTACAAAGACGACCAGGCAATGGCTGATCCAGTGAGAGAGAGAGAGAGATAAAGAGCACAGGCTCGAAGCAAGCTGGATGAAGAGGACTGAAGCAGAGAGGCGAGTGAGACCAGAGAGATATGGGATGCCTGGCTTAGCCAGGCGCGTTGGGGTGGGTGTTTTTTGCCCTTGGAGGAATTCTGTGTGGCTGGCCTCGGTCCAGAATGCAAATGCACTCCCAAGGACTTTCGTGAAGTGTCTCTCACACACAGCACGTACATACAGTATGTGCGTACAGTACGTACGTTCAGTGAAAGGTTGGCCATTTGCTTTCCTGGAGTGCAGAAGCTGCCTTCAAATACATGAAGCCCACTTAACTTCCTCCATTTGGGTCAGGGTGCTGTTCTCTTCATGCATGCACAGGTTTTCATTTGGTTTAGTTTGTTTTCAAAATGGACGTTATTCACATGGCTGGATATTTCTGTATATTGTGCATATTGAGCAGTGTGTGTGTAAACACACGTGTGTGTGTGTGTGTGTGTGTGTGTGTGTGTGTGTGTGTGTGTGTGTGTGTGTGTGTGTGTGTGTGTGTGTGTGTGTGTGTGTGTGTGTGTGTGTGTGTGTGTGTGTGTGTGTGTGTGTGTGTGTATGTCAGAGAGCACTAGGCTGTGGGTAATTACTGCAGCCCTTTCTCAGAACTGTCCCTCTCAGTATAGTACCTCTCTCGCTCCCGGGAAGCATAACACTCTTTCTGCGAAGCAGCTGGCAAGCTGCCGCCCATCGGCTCCATGGCCTGAATACACAAATGCAGCCATTCCCAGTATATAATAATGGATATCCCTGTACGGCCATTCCTGGTATACAATGAATACTGCCGTGTTTATGCTCAAAACACCTCCTCACCCTCATGTTGTTCTCTTGTTTGCCGTTAAAAAAAAATTGCATCAGTGTTGTGAATAAGTCCTTCCCTTGTTTAATTTTTGTCTACATTTTGTCTACATTTTTAGTACTGACTTACCGGTTTGATTTCTTTATTTGTTAGTCTTACAATTGTCCGAGTGGCATAGTGCATGAAATCATACCAATTATCATGATCCTGGAACTCTTTATCGAGGAATTCTTTGCCTGAAGCAAAAAGAACAAAATGTTTTGAATTCTAGCAACAAAAAGCCTGGACATCACATTTTCATTTTTTTGGCCTGGTTCCTTGGAGGTGGATTTAGGATTTCCCTTGGTCAAAAACAAAACTTCAATGTACGTAAATCTCCTTTGAAAATGGCCTTGATCTCAGGATTTATCTTTGAGCCCACAATTCTAACAGCAATTGCAATGGTTTGTTACTTTTTTGTTTTTTTTTTGTTTTTGTTACTTTACTTTTAGTTACTTTTTTCATGAGTACAAAACACTGCTGCTGCCCTGATAACAATGCACGGTTATATAAGGAAATGCCCACCCCATACAACACCTGGATTTCCCCAGTGCCTGGAGGAGAATGAATAAAGCTTGCTTAACAAGAAGTGAACGGGGATACAAAATAATGTAGCTGTACAGTACCCATGGCTGTATTCTTAATAGCTGAGTTCAATAGAAATCATTACGATTGGAAAACCCGAACTAGGGCATCTTATCAACTAACAACTAACAACTAACAACTCTGCTCTGGCACATATGTACTTTCAGCTGCTCTATGTCAGCTGTTAGCCTGCCTTTATAAACTCCTATATTTACTTTGATGAATATAACCAACTTTCTATGGTCAATATCCACTTAAATGTGTATGAAAACGATTGGAAATCTTAAGCACATAAAGTATATATATATAGCTCGGGACTGAGCAGGCGGCGTCTCAGTACCTGACATTGTACAGTAATTCTGAGAAAAGTGAATCACACCTCGTTGTAATGCAGAGTATGTAACCTGCAACCAGAAACCAATGTACATCAGCACTGACTCGCTGCAAATCTCGCTGCCTAGGCTTGATTCATACAGTAACTTTGTTACATACATTTAAGTGTGCTCCATCTATCTATCTGAATTTCAATGAAAGCTTCAAAATACATCAAATTATAGTACTGTTTTTACATCAATTGTATGGTCTGTCTTTATTTATTTATTTAATGTGTCTGTAGAGACAAACCTGCATTATATGTCTTGGTGTCTGTGTCCAATCTTCATGAATCATCTTTTTTTCTGTTATGTCTTTGTTTAAAGGGGAAGCATAAAAAAGGAAGCCATTTTCTCCTGTTTTTGGAGTTCATGTATTACCAGAACGTCATTGAGATATTCTTAAACCATTTATTTATCATTTTTTTAAAAACACAATGACTTGATTCTATAAATATATACAAACAATCCACATAGTGGCAATTATTGTTCTAAAAAAATGGACCTCCATCCTTTTGGATCCACAGAAATATGTAATTGTCTTTTTTGGAGGAGGAGGAGGAGGGAAAAGTACCTCAGTGTTATCTGAAGTTATACCTCCCCCAAGGGAGTGCACTGTATGAGGTATAGCTCCACAAGTTCAATCAGTCCCTATTATGCCTGTGCATCTCTCCACACACAACATGTTCCGCCTTGTTCCGTTCAAAGGCCATCACATTTCAAGGAGGACACTCCCAGTCTGTATCTGTTCCCCTTCTGTTTTTTTGTTCTTTTCTTTGTCTCTGCATTGTCCTGGTCTCATGTCTGGCAGGAAAACCTCCGTCTCTTGTCACCACATCTTGGGTGACGTCACCTGCGAGGTCTCCATTGGCAGTGCACTATGCACCATTCGTGCCACCACAGTGGCCTCAATCCAACAACAATCCTTTGTGCCCATCACTAGGCCCGTTTCCTTGGGTGTTTGGAGGGCAGGTCAGAGCCGGAAGGGGTAGTCCTGGAGGTAGCGTATTAGAGGTCCAGGCAGGGGCAGCTGTGCAGTGCTGCTGCTGATGCTGCTGCTGCTGCTGCTGGTGCTGTCGATGTGTTTGTTGATGGTGAGGCGTGTGAGGTGCTGGAGACTGGGGAAGGACTGCGGCCTGCACAGGGGCCTCCTCAGCTTCAGTAGTACACCATTGTCCCTTCCGTCGGGCAAAGCGGGAGAGCTCTCCCCCTCCGCCACCACCTTCCCCGTCCTCTGCTGCTCCTTGTCCCCGTCCTTGGCCTTGTTGTTGTGCCCCTGCTCCTCGTTGCCAGTGTCCCGCTGTGTCTGTCTGTCCTCGGTAGAGGGAGTAGGAGGGGTGGTGGTGTTGGTGTCGCGGCCCGACGACACGTAGTGCTGCACCAGGCTGGGCACGTCGGGGAAGGAGAGGAGGCGCGGCCGGGCCGGCGAGCTGGAGTCCAGCCGGAAGCGGCCGCAGCTGTACTCGATGCGCACGTTGGTGGGGCCCCGCTTTGTCCGCACGGACAGCGTCAGCATGTAGAGGGGGTGGCTGCTGTCCCGGACCAGGAATGTGCCCTCCGATGCGGCCTGTAGTACCGCCTGGGCATCACTGGCTGTCATGCCACCCCAGTACCAGCCTGTCAATGGCACAACACAGGAACTGTTACACTACTAGTCTTTTTTACCGCGTTTATACTGCTACAAGTATAGTACATTACACCATTTTCCACAGGGGGGATTGGTATTGGGCTTAATCACTGCAGTTCATGCTACTTTAGTTTTACTTTACTTCATACATTATATTTGAGGGGTAGTACTGCTAGAAACATGCTGTGGTGTCCATGGTGTACTGCTGAGGCGTTTGCAAATCATTACCTGAGGTTTCGAGGTAGCAGAAGGTGCTTGCTATGGCCCGGAGGTCTTTCCGAGGGTCCCACTGCGGAGGGGCGCTGTGGAGACAGCTTGGAGTCGACATCCCCAGCGGTACCACCGTGGGTGTGTCTGGAAGTATCGGTCTTGGGCTAAAAGAGTGGAGAAAACTGTTCAGAAACTATGCTTTTGTAAAGATTGTATTAGGAATCAAATGAAGGATTTAATTTAGAGTCTGCCCTCTTTAAGAATCACTGAAAACCGGGCGCGTATTACAGAACAATACAGAACCTGTATTTATGCGTTGGGTAGCCTATCATTAAACTGCATCATGTACTTTTCGACAGCAGTCAGCTAGTTTAAGACGATAATTTTACATAAGCAGAAAATGTGCCCTGCCACCAGGGAAGTCGGCGCGTTACACAAGGTCAACGCCTAAAGAACATAGGCTATCGCGCTCCCGTTGCGCACCGGTTCTAATAAAGCCTTTACGCGCTACTTTCTATTATTACTATTTACTGAATATGGAATTAGAGTGGTATTTGGCACTGGAAAGCTGTTCGTTTTGTCTAGGTGTGCAACGCAGTTAAAGCCGGGGCATTGCGTGGAATTTATTTTAATTGGTTTAATAGCCTATAATAAATGTATGACTTTAGGGTTTCAAGTTAAACTTACCTTTGGACGCAAAGAATCATAATGAGGAAGAAAGCTGTTGAATCACAAGAGCACCTCAAGTATTCCTCGAAGCAGACTCGTTGTTCCCCTGGTTTGGAATTAATGTAAACTATAACGGATATAGTCTTTACAGGCAAACGCAGATCACCGTAACCCGAATAGGAAGTATTGGTCGAAATGGTCCAAACAAGAAACTAAAAGATGTTTGAAAAAAGAACGACTTCGGTGTTGTGTCTCCGGCGAATGTCTGAGTACTGTGGCGAGCTCAGTTGACAGCGCTGTTAAACAAGGGTGCTTCAAGTGGCTTTGTGGATTTGGCTTGTCTAATTCAGCTTTGTTCTTAGAAGTGTTTTCTGAGAATCGCTCGATGACGCCACTGGCTCCGCTGACGCTTCATAAGTGCAGCCAACACCGCCGGTGCGAGCGCCTAACTTACATGTCGGTCCATTGGTGAATCGTGTTTATTTCACATTTTTGTGATACAGTCGTAATATACATGTACATTTTAACACGAGAATTTGTGATGGGCACGGATGAAAAGGCCCTACTGTCCCGTTCACCGTCCCAGTGGATCAGTACACGGCACAACGATTCCAAGAAGCGCACTTTCCAGGAAAGCGTGGGAGCGACAACCTATCAGAGGCGAGCTGTTTGCAACTCCGCCTCCAGAGCTAGATCAGCTTGTTATGGGGGCTAGAGCTCTAACCAGAGTTCCGGGTATCGACGATGGCTCCTGGAAATATGGTGTGGGGAAAACAATAAACGGCCAGCATCAATTAGCTTCGTGGCAGTGAATAGTTGTTTTAGATGGCCCGTGTGTCGGTGTCACCATTTCCAATATAGGGATGCAAATTAGAAGAATGTTCTTTTGGCTTTCAAATGTGTGGACTGTAAAGGAAAAGCAAGCCGAAGTAATGATGTAGGCCTATGGCATATCTCTGCTGTGATGTTGAATATTGTCTTACTTCATGACATCACACATAGCCTTTTAATTCTACATAGGCCTAATGGCGAAGAAGATTTTTCATGGCCTCTCCCCCTTTCGCCCTTTCTTTCGTTCTTTCTTGTTTCTTTCCCCCTTCCTTTCTTTCTTTCTTTTTTCTTTCTTTTTACTTCTTCTGCTCCTCCTCTTTCCGCGGACTTTCTAGGAATAGTAAGTGGGCTTTGACGTTAACTTTCCAGGAATATTTGGGGGAATGCTTCCAGGTCCCCCATTTATTTATTTATTTACTTTTAGCCAGCCTACTTTGGGTACGAGTGAATGAGTTCACTCAGACTCTGTGAAATATGCCTAACCGAAAATCTACACTGCCATCATCTGGTGTGAAATGATATTTCACTTATGCTATCAAACAAACCCATGGTACCAGACCTGGGCTATTCAAATGGAGGCCTTGGGGCCAAATGCGGCCCTTGGGTGGCAATGTTCTGGCCCCCATAAGGTCAGAACAAAATGAAAACAAATATGTGTGCTATCTGTGACTGCATAATTTGTGATCACTAACATTTCAGGTTGGGGATTTCACTACTATCGATAAGAAATAGATAAACAAATATCTGTTCTGTCTGGAAAACCTGCTTGTTTTGCACCCTTACCCCAGACTCCATGCTGCTGGCAATTCTGTGTTCGACCCCTCCATCTCAGGGAATTTGAAAAACTGGCCCTAGGTGACTTTCAATTGAATAGTCCTGCCATAGACTAAATTACAGTTTTTCCTCCATTGGTTTTGCTAATTTCTCAAAACATTATCAACAACAATTATGAACAAATCCCCAAACTAACTTGAAATTTTCCACAACAGAATAGCATTTCTCATTGCTTTCATCAAATTTCAAATGCTTTGTACATATCAGATGATTAGTTTATTTATTAAGAGGTGTTCTTTTTTTCAAATACTTCTACTTGTAACAGGATAGTCCTACATCCAGTCAGCACAGCAAATAGGGTGAAGTGAAGTAGGGGTGTAAATAATATTTGATATGTATCGACTATCGATGCATCGATCTTACAGCCGACGACCGAATCATATCGTATCGTATCATGGGGCATTCTTGAGAAATCGTATCATCATGGAAACTGTGATTTAAACCCCTAATGTAAAGAATGCACGTCACTATGATCAGCCTTCAGTTATAGGTAGTCACTAGACCTCCCATGGCAGTGAAATACATTGGCTGCCGCTAAGGGCATCTAGATTTCTTGGCCATTGCAGAGGCAGAGGAGGATGCGAAAAATGTTGCCCAATAGCTTTGGTGGAAGTATTTACAGACTTCCTCTGTGTCGCAACCTTAGCGGAGCTGGTGCATCTGTACTCAGGGTGCTCTAGAATTACACACCCCAACTCAACGGGTCAAAAGTCAAAGCTTGACCATCACTTTGTTTGAAAGTAGGGCAAGCGTGAGAAATGCGTGACACTACTGGTAAGCCTTCTACAAGTGTCAAGGGTCCAATTCATTGATGGTCAGGTTACGGACCTTGTATGTTATTGGCTCTGCTTTTTTGTCACATTGCAGGAAGGGGTCAGTGGCCCCGAACATCATGTCTGTAATTTTTGTTTTAAAAAAGGAGCAAAAATACCTGGTTGACACCAAACATATTTGCCCTTATTTTTACTTTGGTCTGGTTGCCAGGGAGAGAATCAGTGAGTGTTTCAGTGGGCCATTGTGCAGTCAGACGCTTTTGAAACCTGAACGTTTCAGTACATTCAAAGCATGTTAAGCTGCATCCGGTGGCATAGGCAGACTACAGCGTATGCAGAATTATTGGCTAAACGAGATTTCTGACAATATAGTCCATTCTATGCATATTTTCCAACACATATAGACATTTCAGAGTTTCTTAGATCTCTTTTGTGTCCCATTTTAAGCACACCTGATACAGGGTGTTGGGCTCCTTAGATCACACCCTCTCTTTTTTTAAATGTGCATGACCTGGAATGCTTAAATCCAATACGTTTTCATTTTCATACAGTTCAAAAATATGCACAAAAAAGACGATATGGTAAAAAGAACTTGTCATCGTGTATATCTGCTTTGTCTGAAAACGAAGTAGTCTGGCATCAGTGAAAAAGGCGACCTAATCAAGGCACCAACGAGAGGCTGTTTTTTGCCGGATTTTTTTTTTAAAAAGACACCTTTGTTTGCACCTTTTGTTTACAAAGAAATGTAGATTTTTTTCCTCCAAAAAAGTGAGCACCTGAAAAAAAATATTTTTTAAAACTTCAGCTTTGCATTTGCATGTAAACAGAGGAAAATGGAGACTTAAGAGTGGCTTTCTCCATCCCTCGACACTGCCACCTAGTGTAAGACTTATTTATGACTGCTCTCAACAAAATATCTATGGGATTCTCCGACGGTGTGGGAACAAAGTTATTCTGGAAGAAGGAGGAAGGAAAATATCCATTTATCAAAATGCCTGGCTATGTGTAAGTAGCATCTGATAGGAGGCAGACATGAGACTCTTTTGATGTTTATGATCAAGCAAAGGTATTGGAACAGTAGAATGGCTGTGACCATGCGTCAATGGGTTGTGTGCATGCACTTTCTTCTTTCATCACCTTTAAAGATTTCAGGTGTGATGTGATCTGCGGGGAAGGACAGTACTGTGCTGTGTGTTTTTATTTCCGGTGCTCACAACAGCCTGAAGGTGTTGTGTGTTAACCATATCCAAGTGCTAGCAACTTGCTGTGGCAGACTATGCGGCACTTCTTGCATTTTTGACATTCCTTTATGTAGGATGGTGGCCAGAGTGGGTATTGCAACTATGCTGCTCATTGAAACTGTGGTGTTTACTGCAAAATATGATCTTTTTCATGAATATTTATTAATAATAAACTAATATTTTATGTATGAAAAGCGTAATTTTCAGTCATAATGTATTGTTGATTGATGATTGTGGTATATATTCATGAAAAACACAATATTTGTGAATGGGCAGCATAAATTGTGGAAATTAACTTATAAAAAACGACATACTCTACCTTTAAGCCTGTGCAGTTATTTGGACTTTGTCATTTACTGTTGTGTGGTGTGGCAGGTCATAATGATCACATATTCCAGTCCTCCAAATTACAAGATCTAATTGATTCACGTGATTTCTCTAATCAATTTATTGACCTTGCTGCAGAGTTTGGCTGGGAACATGGTTGTTGAGTGCCTAAAACTATGCCAGAGGTAACCCAACCATATGCTCTCATACAAAAGTGAAATCATACTATTCTGATCACAAGTAGTGCGCTTGGGGCGTTGTGGTTCAGTGGGCTAAGCTCCCATGCCATAACTCTGGAGACCCAGGTTCGAGTCCGACTGACCCTTCCCCATTACATTGTCCTATCAGTAAAGGCATGAAAAGCCTGAAAAATACATTTAAAAAATAAGTATAGAACCTACACCATTTACAGAAACAGAAGGCTTTATTATTTGGAATCTTTTTTTTCTGACACACATCATCCACTTGTTCAAAATGTATATGTTTGACACAACACATTCACAGGCAACATTGTAACCAGAGGGGCTGGCTGTGAAGAGGTAGGCTAGCACAGCATCACAAACGCTCAGTCTGAAAACACAACATGATAACACAAGCTTTGAAGGTCTCCCCCTCACGGCCCTACAGATGAGATTCGTAATGCCCATCCGAGTGTGATTTACCTTGCACCGTTAGTCTGTGTCTCCATTCACGTCAAGTCCTCTCAGTTCGCCTTGCTGTGGAACGACTGTCTGTGCCTATATTGCTGCCGGCATTTTTTACTACCGTTCAACACAGTCAATGTGTCTGGCCAGAAACGTGGGACCTAGTTGGTCTGTATGCAAATTTAAAAAGATTTCTTAAAAAATAAATTAAATAATTTATTTCTTTGAAAATAGTTTGCAAATATGTTACAAAGGTCATCTTGTCAACAACAACTATTTCTACTTTAAAGTCTAAAAAGATTAGACTGGTATATATCTAAATATGTCTTCATTATTAAAGGAGTGGGAAACACGTCTCATATAAACCACTTTTTTCCTGAGTTTATTTCATGTACTGTGTATGTTTATGTGTGTGTATTTAGTGTATGTTTGTATTGTGTATTAAAACACTTCACAAACTACTAAACAATAATGTATAAGTATAACAGTAAACAAGCTGAAAAGTTTTTAAAAAAGCAAAACAAGTAAAAATACTCAGTAAAACCTGTTAATCCCCATTCTCCAATTTCTCACTAAACAGAGTGAAGCTATGTCTAGACTCAGCCTTGGGAGAAAAAGGAGAGATGTTGGGGACAAACTCCTTCCTAGCTTCTTCTCAATTTCTTCCAAGTGGTTTTCTTTCTCTCTCCTGGTCCTTCTAGCTTTTCTGTGTGACGTCTGCGTTTCCTCGTATTAGGCGCTTGTTACCCCTCTTCCCTGCAGGGCCGCGTGGTTTGGCGAACGCCTGCTTGAAGGCGTGCTGTTTCGGATGCACCTCGTCATATAAGAACTCTTCAGTCAGCTCCTCACCAGAGTCAATCTCCATCTGAAGCAAAATCATGAGGGAAAGGTGATGGATAAAAGTACATTAATCCACAAAGTGAAAATATCAACATATCTATGTATGATTTTAATTATACTGCTTTGACTTTCTTACCAACAACGTATATGACCATTAAAGGGTACTGAAACAGGCTCATTGATTAATTACCACTGAACCTTCTTGGCTGCCTCTACGTGGTAGTCTCTCTCTAACTCCTCCATAACCCCATGGTAATGGTAATGGTTTGATTACACAGTCAATTGAGTCTCACTGAACCTCTTCTTTAACCCACTAATGTGGTGCAAACTCAAAGCAGACCCTCTTGACTACCTCTAGGTGGTAGTCTCTCTCCATCTCACCCATTACCCCATTCACACTACTGAGTTCGATATAACCTTGTTATCTTGAAAGAAATGGTAAATATCTGTTGAGAGTAGGGACTGTTTTGGGGTTTTGATGTGACAAGTCAAGGGTAACGTGAGCAATACCTCCATGTTGAAATTGGCAGGTCACCTCACCTTTAACCCATTAATATGAGGAACTGAGTTAACCGTACAGTATTGTCCATGGACATTAATATACAAAAACAAAATATTAACATATTGCACACACTATATAATCGTACATCTTAGATTCTCACTGAAGATCTCCTATAACCCATTTTAGCCTGATGACTCGTATGTTTGACATTTGGTGCCTGGAGCGACATACTGTATATGCTGCATTCAGGCCCTGGAGATTTTAGCTTTTTAAAAATAAAAATGTGGGTATGTTACAGCTGAATGAACACAGTCTAATGCTAGATGAGGGTCTTAGGGTTTAAAATGCAAGTTCTTTCAGGTTTTTATGTGCATCAGAGGCTGAGATATTTAGGTTTTTATAGGCTAAGGGCAACTCTCCCAACAAGGGCTTAGGCATTCAGCAGGTGTTTTTTGCAGGTGCTCTAGGCATCAATGGGTTGATCCCCTGGAATGAGGCGGTATGCTGACCTTCTTGGCCACCTCGAGGTGGTAGTCTCTGGCCACCTCGTCCAGGAGGCAGCTCTTGCAGCTGGAGTAGAGCATGCGCTCCTTCACGCTGCAGCTGTAGCCAGGCATGGAGTAGATGAACACTGCAAGCACACAACAGGAAAACAACAGGCCCAGGTCAGATAATCATTCAAGCGTTTTTTTTTTCCCCTCTGCATCAAGTGAGAAGTCCAAAGTCAACAGACAACTAAAGCATGTGTCTGTATGTAGTGACTGATCCAAGATCATATGATAATCAAAATGTGTGTGTATGTATCAAAAGTGGCACAATTTGGATTCAGAGGTGAAGAGAAATGCAGCCAGATGGCGTAAGTCCGGTTAACCATTCAGTATCACGTATTTAAAATGGCCAGGATATAGTTATTTTTAGTATTGCGCCACTCTTTTTTGGCTAAAGAGCCGTGCTGATTTACTGAATCAATGGATTTAGTGGACAGCTGAGCGAAATCGATTGATGGTGTCCAAGTGTATTTGTATTTGTACATTGTATACACAGGCAGTTCAATGTCCCCCACAAAAATAAAAACATAAAAGCGCAGCAGATGAAATAACAATAGAAGCATAAAAATAAAAGGGTAGCAAAAGCATTTATCCATTAAAAACCAACAGTTCTGAAAACTTGAACAGAATTGTCAACGCTGTTATAAAGGTAAATACACATAGATGCTGACGTTGATGTTAAAGTTATATGCCCACAGAAGCATTTCTCACTCTTAATGGGTATAAAGGTGCACTGTGTAATATTTTTAGTAATTAATTTCCAGAATTCACACTGTCTGTTCATAAGTGTTACCTTTTTAACAAACTCTAATTCTTCATTATGACTGGGACAATTGCATTTTACTTACATGAAAAGGGGATCTTCTCCATGGTCCGCTATTTTGAATGTCCAGAAATAAGCATTTTTAGCTGCAAAACTTACCTTCCGTTGGTCATACTAGTAAATATTGGTTTATTATTTATTAATATTCATTAAAAGTTCAAATTTGGCAATAGACAGCACAGTCTCAATGAGCAGCATAGTTGCAATACCTTCACTGGCCACAATCTTACACGGTGCACCTTTAATACAGAAAAATATAGTATAGGTTAAAGGACTGACCGACGGACTCTAGGTATTCTCCCTCGTGGTTGTGCTTGTAGAGGAAGAAGTGGTATCGCGGCGTGTCTGTGGGGACCCTCTGGGGAAGGTCCCGCGTTTCTGTGGGGTTCGTGTGGACAAGGTCAATCGTCTCCTTCTCTGTGTCCAACCTCTGCAAAAAAATAGAGAGGACACAATAATATGCATAATGTCCGTTCATTGTTGATGTCGGCATGATACACTGCGGTTTGCTGCTGAGTGTGGTGTTGTTGGCATGTGTTTTAGTTTGTAGTATGTGTCTGATGAAACACAATTTCATTACTCAACGGAGAATTATCAAGTAGGATACAAGTAGAGGTACTCTGACAGTGTATTTACTTCATTAGGTACAGTGGATTAACTGGTGTCTAAACTATATAAGATCATGTCATAGTGTTGTACTTGCATCAGTAAGAGTACCTCTACTTCATACCCCTCTGACCTCAACCAATTGTTACAGTACATATTACCTGTGCATGAATGCGCAGTGTGATAGGGGATTGGTGAGTGCGCAGACACGTGTGTGTTTCTCTGTGTGTGTGTGTGTGTTTGTGTGTGTGTGTGTGTGTGTGCGTTCGTGCGTGCAAACGTGTCTGTGTGTGTGTGTGTGTGTGTGCGCACATATGTGTGTGTGTGCGTGTGCGTGTGCATATGCACGTGTCTGTGTCTGCCTTTTTCAGTGTATGTGCGTGTGTATTTGTGCATATCTGTGTCTGTGCGATCTTTACCAGTTGTATGTAATTAATGCGTTTATCTGTAAGCTGCTGGAGGGCACGTTTGGCTGCGTCTTGCAGTGGGAAGGCCAGGCCTCCCACAGTCTGGGGTTTACACATGTCTGCACTCCTCTCCACGTTCACCTGACAACAAACACACAGTTACATGGAGATGACAACTTCTTCATCTTCTCTTTACAATCGATTAAAAAAATGAAAACAACATGTGCACACTCACTTGAACACACACTCACTTGAACACACACACACACACACACACACACACACACACACACACACACACACACACACACACACACACACACATTAGATGAGAATGTGTTAATTTGCACTGAACAGTCTGCTTAGGAACGCACACACAAAACACAATCACAACACACACACACGCAAACACGCACACACACAGCAGAAAGCATAAAGATGGAGGATAAGTGGGATATTATACATTCAGTAACTTACCTGCGCTACTCTGATCTGCAAAAGAAATATGAGGTGTAATTGGTTATTCTATTAGTATTGGTTTATAACCATTATGTTGTCTGCAAACGCTATGTTTCTGGTAACACTTAAGAATAGGGTTCACACGTTAGCCATTAATACATGCCTAATTAATGTCTGTGTAAAACTGACTATAATAAAGACCTTATTGGTAACTAGAAATGCACTCAGAGAGTGCAGACCTCAGCCAAAGAAGCTGTTTGATAGAACATTTGACTATGTTTCACCCTATTTTTTTTTCAAGTCTTTCGGCCTTTTTTTTTTGGAGTTTGAAACTGGATTGTCAAAAATCGTCCTATCCCGCAGTGGTGAAGAATCTTTTTTTTTAATCCTGGATCCGGATCACCATCAAAATGTAATCACTTGTTCTTTTTGTCATTTCCAACAACTCCACAAATTGTAATCAAAATCAGTGCCCATTTTTTTGTAATCCTGCTGACAGACAGACAGACAAACAGGCAGACAAACACAATTGAAAACATAACCTCCTTGACGAAGGTGACAAACAGGAAACATTTTGAATACTCGCCTGACAAATGATTGATTTTGCTTAATACATGGCATGACTTATAAGTCATGTACACAGGCAGTTAGCCATGTATTAATGGTTAAAATATGAACCCTATTCTTAACTCACTGGATGCCAGCCATTTTTAATCATACAACCCAACAGTGTCAGAGAATTTCAGCATTTTGGGTGTTTTTTCAACATCCACAGAAAATAGAATTCCATTCTATGTCAACAGCACACCATAAAAAAACTAACTTGACAGTCTTACAGGAACAGTCCACCGTGTTTCAGTAATAAAGTATGTTCATCTCTGACCTGTGATGAGTTCATCCCGACCTGGCGTAGTAACACATTCGGAGCACTTCGACCTCGGCGCATTGATATCTCCACTCCTAGTCCTCTCGCACGAAGGGAGAGGGGTAGGGGGAAAGGGCCCGGAGGAAAGGGCCCGGAGGAACTAGGAGTGAAGATATCAACGCGCTGAAGTCGAAGTGCTCCGAATGTGTTACTCTACACCTTTCATTACAGTGCCACTTCTTTATCTAAATATAAAATCAGTTTCATTTGGTGCAGCTACCTTTGTATCGGCTAACAAGTCATGCAAGGGTGTTAGGGAACACGTGGAACAATTTGGTCACTTCTAACTTAAAGCACCCAGTGCTCCCCGCCAAGGCAAAGCTGAGCCAAGCTAATGCTAACGAGTTGGTGCCACGCATGCTGCTAACTGGGGCTGCGTCCGAAAAACTAGACAGGTCGGGATGAACTCATCATAGGTCAGAGATGAATATACTTTATTATTGAAACATGGTGGACTGCTCCTTTAAGCCTCATTGGTACTGAATGTTAGGATGCAAAATGACACACGTCATTGGCCTCAAGTGAGTTAGGTGTTACCCGTGTTTATTCCTTGTGCGTGTAGGTGTCTCGCTAACCTCTGTGAGTCTGATCTGCTGGAGCTCCCTCTCTGCAGCCGTGAGGGGTGCAGGGGCGGAGCTTGATGACTCATGCCTCTGGTAACCTTGGAGACAGATGTCCTCCTGAAAAGAGTGCAGGGTCAAGGGTCATATTCTGTACTTCCAAGACTTTTGTGCTTTGAAAAAAACAGCCATGGTAATTATGGTTCTGTTCTGTATTCACCAGTGTTAAGGTTGTTCCGCCCTCCATCCATGACATGATGTCTGTCATGTTACATTGTATGTGCAGTACACAACCATATATGTACATTCCTATGCACATGGTTAAGGTTTTGACATCTTTATTAGCTTCTAAAACGTACATGGGAGTCGCTGCCCATAAATTAGGCACGTGTGGCACGCTTTAAAGTGTCCTCTGAGTATTACACTATTACTAACTAAGGCTCTACGCTATGGCAGGGTCCTGCAGCGCTCGATGGGGCATTATTGCTTGCTAATGCCACCTCATTAAATGTCATGCCTTACTTTAAACAGCACGTGCTCCAATGCAATACAAGATGGTTTTCTGAGCTGTGTTTTTCAGCCACATGTCTAAGCAAACTGCTTAGGAAGAATAAGGAAAGAAAGCAGCAATATTTTGAATCAGTAGACTTTGTGCATTGTCTTGGGTTAATATTTTTTATTCAAAATCCGCGTCAAGTCAATATCTATTTCCACTGCTGTAGTCTATATCTCCCTGCCAGAGAAAAGGCCCCCTACTCTATGTCACCAATGTACACATCTAGTCCAGGCTGGTATGGAAGAAGGAGCTGTGTGCAGGGCCGCCGCTAGACAGAAGCAGAGTACGCAGAGTGCTTCGGGCACCAACCACTTTGCCCCCACAATTGGGGCCTCTTAATTTGAGACTGACTACTAAAATATTACAATACAAAACATATATTTATTAGTTAGTAGATTATTATTATTATTTAATTATAAAGGGGGGGGGGGGGGTCCTGACCAGTTATGCTTAGGCCTCCAAAATCTTAGTAGCAGCCCTGGCTGTGTGGTATATGTATAGCATAGCAAGGCAGCCCACATTAAATTGTGTATTGGTCTTGAGTTCTCTTGAGTTGCTGCTCTTCCGTCCCTGCATGAAGGTAATTCTCATTCATAGTGAATTCTCTTCTGTATTGTTGTATTCACTGTGGTACGGCCTTCCTGGGTAGACCAAGGGCAGTCCCATATGTGCGGTCACTGGTTGTCATTTCAAACGGGCTCTACATAGTAGGATAGTACGCCCATCCCCATCAGAAAAACAAAGTTGTTTACCATAGCACTACATCAGTCTGCCATAGTCCTGTGGTCGTCATGCTAGGCCTCTTGTGATTGATTCAATCCGAAGATAATATTGAGCTTAAGTAGGTCATAGCGGTACAGTAGCCTGGAGAGCAATTCCACTTACTAAGGATACTAAGCTATCTGAGTTCAGATGCAAAACCCTTTACATTTTAAAATCCGGGAAGCACTTTCTCCAAGCAATCTCAACCAAAAAGCCACTGAAGTGTTATCAAGTACAAGACAAGCCTTTTTTTTTCTTTTTCTTTTTTTAACTTTTACTACATATAAAGAAATACAGCTTTTTTGTAAACTCATCACAAATGCACAGAGGGTTTTCCATCTGAACCCTTTATATACTGTATTGATGCAGTACAACCGGTGCATAGTAGATGTTGGCTTCTAGTTTCTACAGGATCTCGAAGGAATTGCGTCTATTTTTTCACGCAAATCAAACACTGAAATTGCGTCCAGATTACGACGAATTCCCTTTGACACACATGCGCAGAGGTCATGCAGCTGTCTGTGACAGGTTAGGTTTACGGATGGTTTTGGTCAGGGCACAAATTCCCAAGTCAGAGAGATTGCATTACTGACAAGTTAGGTTTAGGGATGGTTTTGGGAAGGCACAATTTGAAAACTCGGAATCATTGCATTACTGACAGGTTGAGTTTATGGATGGTTTTGGAAAGGGCACAGCTAGACCAATCAGAAGCCATCTAGTATGTGCTTTAGACAGCAGGGAAAGCGTCGGAATCTGGACGCAATTTCGGATGTTGGTTTTCGTGAGAAACTGAACACAATTCCTTCCTTAGGCTCTCTAATTACTTGGTACCTTCATGCTGCCAAACATCTCGTCCTTCACTTGTCCTCCACCAAACTCTTTCTTCACTGTGGCACGCGTGGCAGCGTAAAGCATCTTCAGTCTCACCTGGGAGGAGGGGAAAGTGAAAAAAAAGTGTTAGAGCCAGGGCTCTAAATTAACTATTTTCATCACCAGCCAAAATGGCAAGTAGATGCTATTTTACTGCCAAGCATACACTCACTAATAAGTCAAAGTGGCTAGTAAGTTGTTCTCTACCAGCCAAACTGAAAATTCACCAGCATTTGGCCGGTTGGCTGGTGTTAATTTAGAGCCCTGATTAGAGCAAACTATGTCCATGTGCGTGTCGGTGCGTTGTAGTTTGACATTTTCAGGAGCTCATTATCACTATTTGGTTTGTAAGTCAACAAGTGTATGTATGACTTTTCATAGATATTTGCTAGCACCAGGGAAGCCGACAGGTGGGGGTGCAAAAAGGTCCCTTGTCCAAGGCCCAGGGAGAGAGGAGGCCCAGAATTGGGTCCTCATTACATTCTACTGTATGTCTTGTGTGGGCGGCCTTTTTAGATTACCGGTACTTTGTTCTGGGCCGAGACCAAAGCTGTCAATGGCCCTGGCTGGCACGATAAATTTGTTAGTTTTGCATTTAATGAAGGAGAATCGAGCAGGTCCCATATTCATGCTCCATTTTGAAGTCATTCACCCAGTTGTACAGCACGATTCCGGATTCCTCATTTTTCCATACCATGACAAAATAAAGCCACTGCTGTAGCCTTTCTCTGTGGGTATCGTGTGACTTTTGGGCTATCTTTAGTATTCATCGGCACCATGTATTCAAAGTATTAAAGTATTCAAAGCAAAGTGTGTGCACTTGTTTGGTGTTGTGATTTACACTTTGGGAATTGGTGTGGTGTGTGTGTGTGTGTGTGTGTGCGTCCGTCCGTCCGTCCGTGCGTGCGTGCGTGCGTGCTTGCGTGCGTGCGTGCACATGTGTGAGTTTGCAGACACTCACTGGTGATTGATCAGGTGACCATGAGATGAAGAGCCACTCGTAGCCCTGTGCATTCTGGGAGTCCAGGCGGTAGAGGATGTAGCAGGGTTCCTCCTCGTCCAGCAGTGGCAACAGGAAGTTGTCATAGTCGCGATCCCAGCTCTGTGACGGTTCTCTGTACGCACCCAGCACCAGCTGCTCTGAAAGACACACACGCACACACATACGCACAACTCTCATTACACACCTCTTACTACTACTACTACTGCTGCTGCTGCTGCTGCTACTACTGATACTACTACTACTACTACCACCACTATTACTAGTAGTAGTAGTACTACTGCTACCACGGCAGCCGTCAAGGGGGCCAAATGGGTAGGTTCTCCCGGGCCCAGGCTGCATGTATTGCATGGGGGGCCCTTTCAGATGACCTTGTCCTGGGCCTGGTCAATGCTTTTAGCGGCCCTGACTGCTACTACCATTATACTGCCAGCTCTGTGACGGCACTCGGTAGGGCACCCGACATCATCTGCTCCTAAACACAAACACACCTCTCGTTACTACATCTACTGCTACTACTACTATTGCCAGTGGCAGAACAATTGCACAAAGGGACCCAGCGCAAAACACTGATAGCCCCCCCTACTACTACTACTACTACTACTACTGCTGCTGATGCTGCTTTTCTATTACTACTACTACTACTACTACTACTACACTACTATACTCCCAGCTTTGTGGTGTCTCATTATACACACTCGGCACCAGCTGCACTGAAACACACATACACACACCTCATTACAATACACACCTACTACACCACTACTACTCCACTACTATACTCCCAGCTCTGTGACAGCTCACTAGGCACTCAGGACCAACAGCTCTGAAAAACGCACGCACGCACGCATGCATGCACGCACGCACACACACACACTCTTCTAATCACATACCAGAGCTGCTGCCACTCTATAACACTAATAATCATTTTGCATCTCTCTCTCTATACACATCTCTCTCATCACAAGCCGATGTTCAGGGCAATGCCATGCAACATCCCATAATAGCCGTATGTACTCTACACACAACAGGCTACAGTGCAGTACATGCTTCATACTGCGCCTCAAGACGTTTTCTTTCTCATTCATTATAAAGATTGAATGTGAATCCCGAAGCTGCACACCAGCTTCCACATACAAACGCAACACAAACGAAACCACACATTCAACCACATTCCACATTCAACCACATTCCTGTACCAGATTTGATGTCCTCTTTAGATTCAGTAGAGTCACATACAGAATTGTGCATCGTGCCAACATCCAGTAGACTTAAAATGTTTGCTCCGATTCTTCTTTTAATTTTTGGGGTCTTTTTCCCCCCAAGTTTCCTCTTTTTGATTTTAACACCTTCACAAGTGTTTACAAGTATAGGATCCACCTGATCATGTGCTCTTGCTGTGTACCCATTTGTCTGCGTGTCACCGTGTCCGTTGCTTTTTCAAGCAAAACATTTCTATGAAGTGAATTGCAACACAGAGGTTGAAATCATGCCATATCATAGCATAGTACCCTGACAAAAACAGCCAGCCTGTGCCATTGCAACAGACTTAGCTTCATACTTAACACACCATATGAAAAGAAAACTCTGACCTCATGCTCCACACTCCTACCCGGTACCACAGCCCCATATAAAACACGCAGACTAAAAATAACCTCGTACACCCAGTACAATCACACCATCACCCGTGTCACCCACGCCGACCCTCCGCCTCATACCAGTTACTGAATGGCACACAATGTAAACATTCATGTGATACTCCAGGCCCCTCAACAGTCCATAAACATACCCCATCATAACAGTTCATACACACCCACCTATCATGTCTTATTTGAAATATTTTGACACCGAATCAGACAAACACGGGCATAAAAACCTTTACAAGACCAACCTGTCTTCAAGTAGTACCACACCTGAACAACCTTCAGATCTACTTGAAAAGCAGTCTGGCCTTGACCGAAAGAATAGGCTGAAATATCAATCACACTTGCTTTGGATTGACCACCTACAATGTGGTAAATGTATACCAATACACCATTGCATACTACTAGTTGCAATGACAATTGCACTTCTGTACGTTTCTTTATTTGCTCAACACGTATGCAAACGTGCTATCTATTTGACATGGCAAACTGAAAGTAACGGTATCTCTTGCCATATCTTTCTGAAGAAAATTTTTCCAATTTCTTTTCATTTTTTCCATGCCAGTCTTGTTAAGACCTACATTTACAGGAAAAAAGATAAATGGGCATTTTCATCATCTTTAAACACAACACAGACATTCATATAATTGCATTTGAGTGTCTTGTCCATATCCTATCATAATGAAACCCTTCTTTGTTTGTATCAGTTCAAGGATCAGCATGTGGCTTTGTAAGAATATCTGTCTAAATCTGATGACAATCTCTTTGGTGTTAAACCTGACCCAAGAACCCTTACAACCTCCCAGGGGTTTGGTCTACTACACAAGGGCTGGCGCGTGTTGTCCAGATAGAAATTGCATCATGTTTTGTCATGTGACACGAGTCACTACCCCTCATCCCCCCCCCCACCTCACATTTCACAAAGAACACAAAAGGCCGCTCCAATTTCCTATCTCTGTAACATGCCTGGTCATGCCACCGATATACAGATCACTTTACTTGTCTCATACACAGATCATATCACACTCAGACCGATTGCTGAACCACAGTGCACACGTCATGCAAAGAGAAACGCTCTTGTTTTTGCTTCTCGTCTTTCACCCCGGATGCGTAGATCAATTCATCATGTGCAGCTTTGCGTCTTAAAACTCATCTTCTCTCTGTCTCTCTCTGTCTGTCTCTCTCTGTCTGTATCTGTGTCTGTGTCTCTCTCTCTCGCTCTCTCTCTCTCTCTCTCTCTCTCTCTCTCTCCCTATGCATCTCCCTGTGACTGTCAACATGGGGTTTTAAATGACATCTCCCTTCTTTCCCACCTGTCAATTAACTATTCATAAGTGTTCATTCATCTCTCCTTCAGCCATAGCCTCCGATGGCCATTCAGTCTTTACATCCTTACATCACTGGTCCTCCGCATGCCTCCCTGCTTTCTTCCCTCGTTCTTTGATTCTTTGTCGCATTTGACGCATGTGATGTACTGTCTCCCCCTCGTTAAAAGTGGGTCATCATTTTTTTACCCTCTTTACAATATACTGTAGTGTAGAGCGTGAAAATTTTTTTTAATGTTGCTCTAAATTGCCCTGTTTTTCAGTCATAAACACATTACTCAAAGAGGGAGTTAAAGCAGTATGAACTGATCTTTCCACATTGCCATAACTTCATTTTTTGCAGATATTTAAAAATTGATTCCATGCAGCACCATCAAAGTATATGCTACCTTTGTCCAGGCCTTGACATAAACTTTTTCACTCACTGGCCACTGTGGCTAGTGGATTCCTGTCACTAGCCATTCAGCTTATTCTACCAGCCACAAATTTGATATTGTGTTTTTTTTCTTTATCATGAGGCTGTACATCTGATCTCAGAAGATGAGGCGCTAAAGCGAGAAGATTAATGCTCAGCTTTCTACATGGAAATAAATACAGAGCCTTTTCTCAAATACAAACAATTGACACAAGAGTGGGAAACAATATAGGCTACTTGGATATGTCACACCATTAGGATAAACTACCTGCCAAATTGGCTAGTGACACTGAAATTATTACCAGCCACAGCCAAGTATTACCAACAATTGGCCAGTTGGCAGGTGCCAGTGTCAAACCCTGCCTTTGTCAGATCACTGGTGCGGCACTGAATGCCCCCTGAGTCATGACTCTAAAGAGAGACAGCACTGCGTATCACGTACTCAATCGCTTAAAGCTGTCACTCTGAAAATGCTTCTGACAAATTGCATTATCAATTGTTCCCATTCGTCTCATAGCAACATTCCCTTCCATTCTCTGCATCGTATATCTCAAAAGGACACCAGCTGCTCCGCGTTGAGCACGTGTCGACGGGCCACGGGACAAGCCAATGGAAGTCTTCCTGTGAGTCCATTTATAAAGCAACCGATAACCCTGCTTGACCTGCCCAAAGAGCAGGAGAGAAGCTACTGGCTCTCAATAAAATCCACCAGGCACATACAGTAGCAAGTAACTATGCAGTTTTGTCTTTGTGGCTTACACACATTTGTGCTATTATTGTAAACTGTGTAAGTGGTAATTGTCTACTTATGCCATGTATGTTTGTGGAATTTAACAAAAAAAAACTTTGTACACTTCCACCATTCCTCCTATTCAAGTATATTCATTGAGAGCCAAGAGCTATGTTGTATCTTTGCTACACCTTTTCCTCACAAAAAACTACAAACTCCTTTCAAATGAAAAGCTCTACGCCTGGATCTCAACAATTGATTTCCCAGACAATTCCTGGCTTAAAAGATCAGCTAATTGACTCAAATACTGAGGGCACATCTGCCCTACAAAGGCAAAGTGCAGCAACTATGCCAACACTGAAACTGAGAAAATGACCTTCAAAGTGTTGGTATTAGATTGGATATTGATTCTGTTACTGTAAGTTTGGCAGAGCAATATCTCTAAAAAGGGACACAAACGGACCACAAGGCTTGGTCACAAAATAGAGGAGGTGTTTCAGGCTAAACTCAATTTTGACAACATTTGTAGGTACCACACTTTGCCTTTGTGGAACTGACATGCACACAGGTGTTCAACTAAGGAAAGGAGGTCACTTGCGCTCTAGCTTTCTTGGTGCTCACAGTCTGGGACTGTATTCAGTTTGGAGTAAGCTGGTCCACTTCAAAGGAGACTGGGCCAAAGACGACTGGAGCACTCAGGATAGCACCACGATAAAAACAGAAAAACGTATCCTGAGTGCTCCAGTCGTCTTTGGCCCAGTCTCCTTTGAAGTGGACCAGCTTACTCCAAACTGCACACAGGTGTATTCAAGTGCCCTTTATTTCCTTTACCTGCCAAGAGACAGCAGATGAGAATGAGCTTCCAGCCCTAATCTGGACCCTGTTTCTCGAAAGCATCGTTGCTAACCAGTTAGCACCTTAGTAAGTGGCCAATGGGAAATTGCATGGCAACCAAATAAGTTGATAAGTTAGTTAGCAACAACACTTTCGAGAAACACACTCCTGGTGGAAGTTAACTTTTCTCTCTTTGCAACAAATTAACCTGTTCCCTGTTTCCAAAACACATGGTCCTTGTTTCCAAGAAACATGCACAAGCTCAGGCGTTTCGATGTCCTTGGTTGGTTGTTTGGTTGGTGTCGGTCGGGCCGGGCCTGGGGGGGGTTTCCTCCTGACCATCTCTTGCTCCTGCTGCAGCTGCTATTCTCAGCTTCCACACATTCCAGCTATCAGCACAGACACATACTTTCCACTGGCTATTCTCACACTCTCGCACACAAACGTCCAGCTTCACCACACACATGCACGCACACAGACACACACACGCACGCACACAGACACACACACGCACACACATGCACACGCGCACACACGCACACACACACACACACACATATCAACACAAGTATTCATACAACTTCCCCATGCCTTGTCAACATAAACCTCAAACAATCCCAGACAACTGGTAAGATCCACCTTTCCCTTTTTAAACGTGTGTGTGTGTGTGTGCGCGTGCGTGCGTGCGTGCGTGCGTGCGTTGGGGATGAGAGCTGTTGTTGACACTCAGACCTGTAAGCTCATTGCTTGCAGAACATTGTGATATTAACTAAACATATTTTAGTCTAGGCATAGATGTGTATATGAGTGTAGGTACATTTCCTTTGACTGGTTGGTCAATCAGACAGCCTGAAAGTAAATGACAGGAAATTGAGCCAGTCGCATTCAGCACTACGCCGTGTTGGATCCGCCCCGCACGCACTGCGTCCTCTCCATGTCTAAAAAAACAACATCAGCGAGACGGCAGGCAGGCAGGCCGGGACGGATGTGTCTGAGCCACACGGCTGTGGCGACAACCCGCTAGCTGGACCAGGACAGGAGGAGTCTCACCCAAAGCAGTCTAGTCTAGCCTGCATAACTTTGGCGCGACCCAAAACAGCCCATCCATTTCCGTGACACCAGTCAAAACTGCCCAGAAACACCCTGTCTGTCTGTCTGCTGCAGACACCTCAAAAACACCCGGCAGACGGCCCTGCTATGTCTTTGAAGTGATACATATCACGAGTGGGGTTTGGACCCCAAAAGGGGACATGAGGGAACACATACTGTTTTATAACAGAGAGCCGATGAGGGAGCCGGATATCAGCACCAAAGGTCAAGGTGTTTATCCAGGCCGTGGAGTCCCCAAAGGTTCACTTAGTTCGTCAACAGGCAGAAAAGCCGGCAAGGGAGGTGCAAACAGGTTAGTTGTCATGCTCCTCAGAGAGGGGGGGGGGGGGGGGGGGGGTGGCAGAATTGGGTCCCCATTACATTGCATGTATTGGGTCCTTTCAGGGACTTTTCGGATGATTTTGTCCTGGGCACGGCCAATGCTGTCAGTGGCCCTGCATGGGCTCAGGGAGAGAGGGGATGCAAATTGGGTCCTTATTATCACTGTATGTACAGTATTGGGTAGTGGGGGCCCTTTCAGATTACTTTGTAATGGGCCCAGCTAAAGCTGTCAGTGGCTCTGCAACAGGGCCCATTGAGGGCACACTATAGTTGTCCGACTGGGTTAAGATCAGACTGGTTGCATCACCTGCTAGAGCAATTCCCGTAAATTTCCACATTAAAACATTTGGTGTTGCAGTGGGGCAGATCAACTAGTCGAGGACATCTTGGCGTGCGCGGACACTAAAATTTGATCTATGTCCATTAAGCAACTCCTTCAGCCACTGAAGCAATCATTGCCTAACCAAAACATCACCATGTGCTTCCCAAATCAACAAAGCAGTCAATCATTGCTTAACCAAAACATTATCATTTACACAGTACCTCACATATCAACAAGGGAGTCACTACAGTATGTATTGGGCTGGGGTGCCTTTCAGAGGACTTTGGCCTATAGGCCTGTCCGAAGCTGTCAGCGGCCCCTGACCACAGCTACCATATTTTTCCAACTAACTGATGCAAATGTGCCATGCATCTGATAGATGAAGAGAAAGGATGAGTAGTGGAGTCCCAAGCCAGAAAGCATGCACGCATAGTACCAACTGAAGCTAGGATTGACTCCTCTGCATAACCAATGGGTTGTCTTATGCTTAAAGGGACACTGTGCAGGAAATGGTCAAAAAAGGTACTGCAACTATGCTGCTCATTGAAACTGTGTCGCCTATTGCCAAATTTGACCTTTTCATGATAGTTTACTAAGTAATAAACTAATATTTTAGTATGGTCCAAGTACAGTCATTTTTGCAGCTAAAAATGGCTATTTCTGGACATTCAAAATGGCGGACCATGGAGAAGATCCCCCTTTTCATGTATGAAAAATGCAATTTTTCCAGTCATAATGAATACTTAGAATTTGATGCTGGTGGTAAGTATTCATGAAAAAGGTAACATTAGTGAATGGGCAGCATGAATTCTGGAAATAAACAACTAAAAATCTCACACAGTGTCCCTTTAAGAACGACTAAGTGTTGATCTGGAAAGAAATAAGAACGGGTACATTTTTCTCCAATCTGATACTGACAGTGTAGCATTTTTTAATTTGTTCCTTTTGTACTGGAGAACTGGTGCAGAGCTTTGTGGTATTGAGCACACCACACAACAATTTTAGGACATGATATCACTAATAATTAGTGCATTTAGAACCCTGTTTGATACCTCTAGTTCAAGTGTCGTTGTACTACCTTGACTCCAAAGGAGAGTGCTTTGGACATAGTTCAAAAGTCAGTCAAGCCCTAAAAGGAATAACCAGATGCACCCCTTCAACCTGGAGTGAAGACTCTGGAGCCCTTGCTATTCTTTCCTTTTGCCATTCAAGTATGTGTTGTTGATAGCACTTTCTCACGTGTATTTTGACAGCATGGTAAACTCATGCCTTTGATTAGACACAAGCCTGCCAGTCTTGTGGTTGTGGTTGCTTGTCTCATTCAGACAATATGATTTGAATCCCACAATGACTGAATAAACAGAATAAAAGAATCTATTCCCTATATCAGTGGTCCCCAAATGGCGGCCCGCAGGCCAGATCCGGCGCGGGCACAGAAAGCATTTGGCCCGCCGGCCAGGGGTCCGTTTCTCGATTCTTGTCGTTGCTAAACGTCTTAAGACCGTCTTAAGACTGTCTTACCATTCCCTTGGATTTAGTGGTGAGCGTCGCTGTCGAGAGAGAGTTGAGTCGCTCTTACGAAGGACTTTGCTAACGACGATAGCAAAGACGCTTTCGAGAAACGGACCCCAGATCCGGCCCGGGCATAGTAAACATTTGGCCCACCATGAGGTTGGAACAAATGAAAACATATAAGCCTACATACGTGTTTGTGTGCTATCTGTGGCCATATGGGCGCACAATTTGTTTGACCCTCAGCCTCATTTGCGCTACATAATTTGGCCCTTTTTGGCAAATAATTGGAGACCACTGCCCTACATTGTCTTTTGTCTTCGTATTTCAAAGACGCACCAAAATGGAAGAGTGCAGTGTTTGGAAAAGACCTTATTGCCTGTCTCACTCAGCCATGGACACAGCAACCTTGATGACCTGACTGACAGACTTCGGCCCGGTTGACTGTTTCCCTCTCATCTACATACAGAGAAGTGAGGTCATGACAACTGATAGGGCCCTGTACCCACACACACACACACACACACACACACACACACACACACACACACACACACACACACACACACACACACACACACACACACACACACACTAAAAGCGGCACATCTCATTGACATGATTTCATATCACTATGAACTAAAGTTAAAATCTGCTAATAATAAGAACTCGTAATTCTGTCGTGCCTATCACCATGGTTGGAAAATAAGTCATCATTCACCGTTCCTCTGGAAACAAGAAACAACTTGTCAGCTGTTTCACAACTTTGCCCTTGGTTGGGTAATGTGTTTTGATTGCTGCTAGGGGACCACTTAGGGTCAGGGTCAGGGTCACTCATCAATGCCAAATTCAACAGATTTCAGGGCTTGACTGGTAATACGGTGGGACAGTCCCCAAGCAAAACACAAACAAACAAACAGGATCTGTTTGCCTTAACAGATACTGTGTGTCTGTTTGTATTTTTGCTTGGGGACTGTCCCACAGTTTAGATGGGGTGGCTCATTGGTCCTTCTTCAATACAGACAGTGGATTTGGTCAAGCAGGCTATACGGAGTATGACAATGACGTGTGTGTGTGTGTGTGTGTGTGTGTGTGTGTGTGTGTGTGTGTGTGTGTGTGAGGGGCATTTTTTTTAAAGCTAGGATTTTTTTTGGTCCCAGTCAACCTCTGACAGATGTGACCGAGATACAGTACAGGTTCAGCAGCATGCTTGCTCCCCCTCAACCAACAGTCAGCACTACCCCACCACCAACAACAACCTGACTCAGGCAAACAAACAAAGACATCACCCGGAGTCATGGTTGCATAGGGTCAGTGAAAGAGAATGATAACCATTCTCTAAGCATTTTGTGTGTTTTGTGGAGATGTGAGGAAGATGATCTTTTTCTTCATGGTGAGAAAAACCCAAGAAATGATACATAGTTCCATATGTTTATAATGAAAATAACCAACGAAAAAGGTAAATTGGTTCGCTGATATTTTTTCAGTGTAAAGAACAAAAAACAGCTAGTTGGTTCTTTAAAAATACCCAAACTAACTGGGTATGCAAATACCCACAATACACATTACTCCTTTTTCATTGGATTAATTTCTTAACTTTTTGTGCCCGTTGGCTCGCAACATTTCTGAAAAATCCTGTCTAATCACTCAGCGCTGCCATTCTCCTAAAAATCTGACAGTAAAAAAGTCCCACAAGTCACTGTTACCTTTTGTACACCTGCTGTTTTCACCGGCTAATTGACCTCTGGTCTGCTTCCATGAAGCACCACCTCACCTACTGTACCTCCACTTCTGCATCTCAACCAAGCTTAATACCACCAACACCAACACCAACACCACCAGCCCACATCAACAGTAGACAAGACATTACTTTTCACTAAGATGACACCAAAGTGACTTAAAGTTATTACTAGTTATTGGTTACCCTCCCCGCAGCAATGTGTTTTGCTCAAGGATACTGGGATGGGATGGGATGGGATGGCATTTGAACCCCATGCAACCCCATAAGAGAACTCCCTAAACAATAGGCCACGACTGCTTAGACACAATGGCTATATATACTATATATCAATTTTCCAATTAACTCACGGTTGTGCAATTTTAATCTTCTGAAGAAAAATCAGATAACATCAAGTTAAAGTCATTAACCCAGTTCCAATTGCCTCGATGCAAATAAAAGAACATACAGTATGAAAATGACATCTACAGTAAATGGCTTTCATTGTGTCTTAGAGAAGAGTTCTTCATATGTGTATGACATGACAGTAAGCCACACTCCGAGGTAAGCACCCACTCCTACCAGTGCGGTAGGTAAGTCCACTCACCGTTGCGGATCAGCACCTGGATGACCCTGATGGACGGTCCACTCCGCGCCCGGACCAGGATCTCCCGCAGCTCATCCGTCACCACCAGAACCAAGAACATGTCTCCAGCCCGAGTGGCCCCAAGTGGCTCACTGTGCACTGCCTACCACCGGTCAGTCAGTCAGGCGAGCGAGGCGAGGCGAGGGCTCTCCCTGGGAGAGAGAGCAGCTGGAAGGAGGGAGACACTGGGCTGCTGTGCCCGGCTAGGAGAGGCAACGTCAGGCAGGAAGAAGTAGCCAAGAGAGGGTCCTGGAGATGGAAGTAACGGAGGGGGGGAAGTATAAGAAAACTCTAAAGGCTGTCGAGTAAACTCTGTCGGGGCAGAGCTGAAAGCCGGCAGTTCAGATAGTGAGCAGTGATGAAAGTGTGGGCGATATCTCTGTGAGACAGCATGTGAGTAAAGTGACTGAGCAAGGGAGCAGTGAGAGAGAGAGAGAGAGAGAGAGAGAGAGAGAGAGAGAGAGAGAGAGAGAGAGAGAGAGAGAGAGAGAGAGAGTTAGAGAGGGTGAGGGGGGGTCTTGTAACTAGGACAGGATCATGTGTGTATGCTGCAGGAACTTGATCCCCCCTGCCCCAAATTTAGCTGCCACTGACTGCTGTCTGGCTTCGGGTATCGCCCAGCAACCCCCCACCCCCCGCGGACGCTACGCCAAGTCAGAAGGCCATTTGCTGCATGTGTCACCTGGAACAAAATGAACTAAAACAACAGAAATAGGAGTTTGTTATAACAATGACACCTGTATGGTCTCACATAATATGTATACATGTGTGAGGAGAACAAGCTGTTCCTATTATAAATCATATAATCACCAACTGATACAAGTCCAATCATGTTCAAAACCATGTGATCCTAACAAACACAGGCACACTATCAAACATTTATGCTACTATGTCACTGTCCGAAATACTATTGTTAGCCACAGTGACCACCATATCCAGACCTGGCAGAAGTGTAGACTTGGCACAGTGTAAAATGTCTTGTTGAGTTAATGTTTAACGTAATGTTAGGCTTTTCCTTATTCTTAAGGATATTCCTTATTCTAAAATTAAGCATATCCCAAAACCACAACTATTTTATGTTATATATGCATTTCTTATTGTATTGAGGGGGCATGTTGCATAGTAACCCCTGCTAAATCCAACTGTCAGTTGGCCACTATACTTCCACAAGCACGTCCACAAGGACGTCCTGTCAGCTATTTACAAAAATGTGCCAACAGTTTTCAGAAATGTATAGGGATCAATGCAACTATGTACTTGGTACCCAACATCCCAATGATCATTTCCCCATGAAGAAATATGGCAGGTTGTCATGTTCCAATAAATAAAACAAAACACTCCAACATTAAATCTCTCCTAAAAAGAATGGGGACAATTAAACTATAGCTATGCATGCCAGAGTGTTAAGAGCAGGGCTTGTAATACTTCAAAAAGGGTATCCAATAACTCCCTGCAGGCCAGTCCACAGGCCAGCTAGGTAGTGCAAACAGGTGTGTATCTGTGTGCAGGGCTGCTAATGGCTTTAGCCGGGCCCAGGACAAAGTCATCTGAACCCCCCGCCAAAACCTAATACATACAATGACATAAGGACCCAATCCACTCCCCCCTCCCCACCAACCTGGGTCCGGGACAACTGACCCCTTTGCCTCCCCCTTTCGTTACACCTGTCTGTGTGACATCACCATGGGACTCTCTGGGTGCTGTGATTGCCCACAAGCACGCGTGTGATGGATGCCGAGGTAAAGACACGCCGCAGAGTGAGTGCATGATGACTTAGCAGCTTGACTCATGACCCCTGGCTGTGCACGACAACCAAATCTGCCAATCTAACCACGGCCTATCAAATAATGTCAGATAGTATGGATTATCAGTGGCAGAACAATTGCACATAGGGCCCTAGGGCAAGACACTTATAGGGCCCTCCATACGGCCTGACCTGATCACAATAGAGCCCCCACAACACAGGGGGGCCCTGGGCCCAGGGGCAAATGCCCTCCCTATATCTTCGCTCCTGGTTATAATACACACTGGACAAAACATTGTTCAGTAAATGGGTGTCAACCCCATGGTCCAGGAGATTTAGATAATGTGAAGGGTTTTCTATAAACTCCATAGTGGATGTCTGGACTGTCCAAAGCACCTGTTCCATTTAGACGAGGCCAAATTGACCTCTCAGGTGAGTTCTTACTCAATCTGAGCAGTCGGGCCCCAACTGTTCAGAACACTGTAGCCTACATGGTATACATCCTGGTACTGTGTGATTTGAATAATGCATGCCGTGCCGACTAGATTGAATTCTCTGTATGGGGAGGATGAATAATGAAAGGGGGAGAAGAGCCAGGACACACAAGCGACATATAATCCCCGCTCGCCCGGCCATGTGCCCATGCACCGCACCACACAACACTTCCACCGCCAGGACTGGAGCAGGTTTAAGGTGATGAAGTGTCTGTGGCTCGGAGTTCAGGAAGAGTCAGACTGGCTAATGTAGATGCATGCCACAGGTCGGTGTCACAGGGGCAAGCGGCGTCTGCTTGTAAGGCAGTTTACTCCTGCTCACAGTATATAGCCACCATCAGGCCGTATGGGTTCCACCGACTTCTCTGCACAATGTTCACTCTGTATATTTTGTCAATTTAGATCATTATATTTATCTATTTGATATATGTAGTGCCACCTGGAACTTTCCCCTTCATAATAAAGGTTATATCCATCTATCTTATCGCATACTTTGGCAGTTGAGTAACTTCTTAATAGTCCTGTGATGTACTGTAGTTTTGTATCAGTATAGCAATGCATTACAGTAGCATTACTGCAGTTAATGGAGATGTGAAGAAATTGCTGCATATTAAGACATAATGCAATATTTCGGACAAGAATATTAAACTGCTGCAGAAAAAAGCAGAGGTTTTCTTGCTATGTACACGGCTGTGTTTTATCATAAGGGGTACCATCACACTTAAAAATAACTCTGCAGATGTCAAATCACTTTCTACTTAATTTTGTTTTCTTAAAATGACAAGTCATTCAAAAGTCCCCCCACTGCACTAGATATACTGTAGTGTCTATTTCTTTTTATTTTATCCATAGTGAGGTCATTACGAGTTCCCAAAAGAACATGGTGAAGTCAGAGACTGAGCGGGGAGTCTGCCAGTCTGAGCAGAAGGCTCAATATAACCAAGAGATAGTTCATGGAGCATGAAGTGAATTTAGGTCTTACTACTACGCATGTTTTTCTCTTGAGTGGTACATCGTTTCCTCATACATGACATGCAGGGCTACGGATGTGGAAGGACCCGCCACTGAATGTAATGGGGACCCAATTCTGGGATGCCTTTCTCCCTGGGCCCGAGACAACATTTGGTCGGCGAGACTGATTACATGATAAAGTTCATTCATTGCCATGGTTCAAGAAAACACCTCAAAGATTTGAAAGCTATAGTATATCCCTTCTGCCACTGCATTTCAGTAATTGTGTTTTAATCATGTTTTTTTTTAATTATTAGAATCAGAGGATTCAGAGGTGGATTTAAACACATGGCAGGTTTCTGATTTCCTTGACAATTTCCCTGTTGTGAAAGTAATAGTACATTTACAATCACAATCATTGAATAGAAACAATAACAAAAAGTATCCAGAGTCCTTTCTACATATTGATTGTCTCTCCTGACCAGGTGTGTTGCAGCATGAAACAGAAACTTCAGTTTGTGACATCTGTGAAGAAGCTCCAGGCCCTGTCACTCAGTCTCTATCCCCTTTAAACGTTTGAAAAAGTTTGATGTAATTTATCTTTTCATGAATATTTATGTAGTATATTCCATTACTGAAAATTCAAAATGGTGGACACGAGAAATTCACCTATTTATAAAAGTTTCATTTTCCCAGTCACACTGAATACTAACGAGATCGATGGTGGTGGAAAATACTCATGAAAAAAAAATGTAAAAAGGCAGCATACAATTTGGAGGTAAACCTCTGAAAAAATGATATGCTCTCCTTTTAAAGACGGCCTAGACTAGTGAAATGAGAAAATCAAAAGACCATTTACAAAAGCAGTTCCAAGATTAACAGATTTATTGGTAATAAAATACAAAAATAAACAACAAAAAAACCCAAACATAATTACACAAGGCGCGTAACAACATACGGATGAGCGTGATGAAAACCTATTTACATATCTGACAGTCCAACTTGACAGATGTTATGTGCAGGGGTGGCATACGAACATTGCCCCCTGTTGTCTGTTGAGTCGAACACAACATAATCAAGTTCCCCCACAAGGTGGCGCTTTTCCTCCTCTGCAGCCCAACATGCTGCTAATCGTCAATGGTAGGTAGCCAGAAAGCCTGCAAGAGAGAAAAGACGACCTTCAGACTTGTACAAGTATTCAATAATAACAAAATACTTCAGGCTGACTGCCTCTATATGCACATTTGTATCTGGGATACACGTCACACATTTGAATAATGGATCGCATCAAATGTCCCATTCAAGTTTTTACCATATCACAGGATTTTGGGGTGTGTACTGTTCCCTGACATAGTGATATTGTAGCCAAATCCATTCCTAGTTATATCTTTGCCATCATATCCTAAATTCTGGCACTTGGTTTATGTGTGGGTAAGCATGAACAGCAATGTTTGACTTCCATAAATAAGAACTTATACTATATGTAAAGCTACCACACGTGAACCATGAAAAATCTAGTCTTGATGTCAGCAGAATAGGGGAATGTGTGAAATTGAAATAGTGAAGCCTGTATAGCTGACTGCTTTTCCAAAAACATAAATGTGTATTTCATGTCACAAGTCGTTAAAACATAAATCTGTTTTCTACATATTCCGTGATCATTTTCATTTTTAAGCAAGTGAATCCATGCCTGTAGATGATTAATAGCTGTGAGTTTCTGCACGTGGGTGAAAGTGCGTATTGTATTCCTCACCATGTTGGAGCAGGCACTGGCGAATGTCATGAACTTGGGGTTGAACTGTAGGCAGGTGATGGGGCCTGTGTGCTTGCCATCCAAGAGAGCCACCTTCATGCCACTCTCCGCATTCCACACGTGGATCTTGCCATCCTCTGAGCCTTGGGGACACCAAAGAACAAACCCATCTCAGGATTTTTTTCAGCCAAGTAAGGAAATACTGGCATGCATGCAGAGCTTTGCAGATCGTTTGCTCTGCCCTTAATGTAGGTGTGTATGCAGTTCTGTGCCATCTGTTTGATCTGTCTTGCAATGTGCATTATTGTGTGGGGTGCTTGATACCTTAATATCTTTCAGCATCAACAAACTACTTTTCCTCACAGCCATCACAGCAACTACTCCTCACAGCCATCATTGGTTAGAGCACCATACATCATCAAAATCATCGTAACATTTGACCATCGAATCATAACGCCACACATATTCCTAATCTTGCACAACCCCACATTACATTTCTCACAATGCATGTTGTCATCAGGGAAGAGATTCTGTACTCACCAATCATGATGAACTGGGAGTCAGGAGTGAAGGAGGCCTCCAAGATCACTCCTTTACTGTTATTGTAGCCCTACAGAGGTCAAGCACATGAAATGATCATATTAGCATTGTGAAGATTCTACAGTAATACTATGTTACTCTATTAGCTACAGCATTAAGCCTTGACCAGGTGCTTGCATTCGTCAAAGTATGACGGTGGTGGTGTCATGTGTGACAGGGTGCGTCAAAAAGTGAAAGTGCATTAAAGGCAATGTAATTAAGTCACAACTTCTATGCAACAACAAGTGACTGTAGGTAGTAGCATACATGTGATCCCATCTTAGCAGCGCATGTGCAACAACGTCACCTCCACCAACTTTTATCATCCGGTCATTCATCTGTGTCATTCTTACCCCAAAAGAGTGCAGCACAGCCCCCTTAAAGGCATCTAGGAGGCGCAGGGTTCCCCCATTGGTAGACACCAGGATCAGCTTGCCGTCGTTACTGAACTTCAGGCCGGTCCACTCGCACGCACGCTCATAAGGTAGTTTAAAAGTGGCAAAAGGACCCTAGAGGGGAAGAGCAGATGTAGATGACATCATACGGTGTTAATCTGATGCGTTTGGATATTCTGCCCTACACATTTATCTCCTGACAAATCCCATGAAAGGCCAGGTGTCGACTAACTGACCTGGACCCCATTTCTCGAAAGCATCGTTGCTAACCAGTTAACAACTCACTTGGTACTCGATGGGAATTTGTATTGCAACCAAGTTGCTAACTTAGTTAGCAACAACGTTGTCGAGAAAAGCACCCCTGGGGTGCATTCCAAGAATATGGCAAAGTGATAAACCTGGCTAAAAACCTGCACAAGTGGTAAACTTGCTAATAGATAGCCCACCAGTGTCATTTCGTTACGGTCTCCAGGCTCTTCTATTAGATGATTTACCACAAACTCAAGGTTAACGTAACCTGGTTTACTACTTTCATCAGCTGTTTGAAGTCATACACCTACGGAAACCCAAACATGGTAGACACGGTTGACACCATGGATGACGGCAAACCTTCTCACCTTGTCGAATGATCGTAGGTCATAAAGTTTGACCATCTCTGAGTTGACGCCTGCGGCAAAAATGAGCCCCTCTGGGTCGAAGGAACACACCGGCTTCCCCTGCAGGTGCATGAGGCCCTAGGGACAAGGGAGAGGAAGCGTCAAGCCTAGTGTAGATATTACACAATAATTGTACTATAGTTACAGAGGTGCACAAGTCCCTGGGTAGGATGAGGTGAGAGGAAGGGTGAAGTTCATAGAACTACACAGGGCTCTAAATTAATACCAGCCAACCGGCCAAATGCTGGTGGAAATTTTGTTTGGCTGATTGAAAAGGACATTTACGAGTCACTTTGACTAGTAGTAAGTGTATGTGTGGATAGTAAGACTTAGCATCTACTAGCCAAATTGGCTAGTGATGAAAAAAGCTAATTTAAAGCCTTGTACATAATGTGTTGCTAATGCATATTACATTGTATAATAAACATAGGTGGATCAGGCCTGGGGACGAGGAGGGGAAAGGAAGAGTGAAGCCTATTTATATACAGTATCGTTAGATAAGTTAAACCGGGGGGAGAGAGGGTAAAGCTTTAGTTTATAGTATAACATTAGATAGATGCCTCATGCCCAGGAGAGGATAAGATGGGTGACGCCTTGAATTTAGTATCAGGCCCAACGGATGAGGAGGAGTGAGGAGAAAGCCTACCGGTATATATAATATTAAGATAATATACAACAATTAAGCCCAGTTCTAAAGCCTAGGCCTTTAGTGAACTCGTGATGTCAGAGAGACAGATTGACACCTCCACCTTTGCACCTCCAAACGAAACAGATCCAACATCCTAAACATCAGAGAGGAGGAAGGTCACTCCGCTGCGCCACTCCACACAACACTGCCCAACGTACCTGGCAGTTTGGGGAGCGGAGGTCCCAGAGTCGAATGGTTTTGTCCAATGAGCCGGAGATGAAGGTATCATCCACAGGTGACATGGAGAGGGCCACCACCCTGCAAGACATCAGACGAGACAAATAAATAACCAAAGAGGAATCAAAACACACCCACTCAATGCAAAAGCGTGTGCTCAAGTTGGGTCTCCTAAGGGGTCTCCTACTCCTTCTCTTTTTGAGGTGTTTGCACAACATGTGTGCTACCGCCATCTACAGCGCTAAGGGGACTTCATTTATTCTCAACCTCAGGACTCCGAAGGTCTCCTAACCGAAGGTCTCCTAAAGGGGCGTTCACCCGACATAAAGTGGATATTGGAAAAGAACCAAAATGACGTATCTCTGTCTAGAATATCTCTGTGAATAACCTGCTACTCCAGACTCATAACTCTGTTTCCTTTTACACATTGCAAGCCACGGACTCCCTCTAGGTTCTTACCTTTTGTTGTGTCCAGGAAAGTACCGAATGTACTTGTTGTCATGTAGAGACAGGTAACGTATAGTGTCTGCAACAGCGCAAAAGAGCATTGACATGAAACAAGTCAAACACTACAACACCATCTACACACAAGATATGTACTACTAACACAATCACAGCCAAATACTAACAACAAGCAACCCACAATACACAAGGAGCATCCTTTGGGCTGGCAGCAAAACCACACAGAGGAAGGTGACGACAGGGCACCGCCCTGGGCAAGGCAGTAGCATGTACAGTTAGCTCCAGCAAAGGGTGGAATCACAGACCCTCAAACTGTACAAACAACTACCTCAGTCCAGGACGGGCAGGCTTCCAGCAAAGGCAAGGACCGCGTACAATATCTTTGAGACTCCCAAACTCCCCATCAACACTTGATGAACACAAGAACCACCTCTCTACGCATGGGGACGGAAACATCACATAAAATAACACAAACACTGAGCCAGTTATTGAAATACAGAATAGCGCACGTCACAGAACAAAACAGCCCATCAATGCCATCAATCACATACCATCAATTTTGTTGGAACTGTATACCACAGTGTTGGCTGCGTGTGTGTATCGGATGAGATCCACTCCATACTTCTTACTGTACAGGGTTCGTTTTGGTCTAGGAGAGGCAAAGTAAAATATATTAATCGACAATTATTGTAGAGGAGTTATTTGGTCAAAACTACAAATATATGGCTTCAACATGATCTGGCTCTATACGTTGTGTACGGTAGCTTATTCCGTACAGACATTAAAATATCGCAACATTTGATCTGCAGTGGGTGGCATTTCCAGGATAATGTGCGTGGACAGCTTTGGGCTTTCAGTTTGTTACCACTACTCCCCAATACCTGTAAATGGGCTGATACCTCAGGTAGTTGTGCAACATTCAGCAAGTTAGTTCATCAATTATCTGATCATGCATCTCGCAAAAGAATCCTGAGTGAATCGTATCACTAGCAAGGGGGCGTAAACACTGCAAACAGTAGAAGGACATGTTCTGAAAACAATGGAACATTATGAGATTGACACTGCTGGTGAGCTAGCAGATGGAGTATTTTGCTAACATTTGCTAACTCGGGTTGATGACTAGCTAGCAAGGAAATGTACCCAAGTGTGCTGTATGACACAATGTAGCTAAAAATCCCCTTACTTTCCCTCCTGGCAGTCATATAAGACTATTGAATCGTCATCGCTGCTTGAAATCACCGTCTCGCCATTCGAACTGAAGTCAAAACAGTTGATTTTGTCAGAATTCTCCCGAAACACCTTAGCTACCCTGAAACTCCGCAACACATTGTCTGTGAGCTTCATCTCCTTTGTGCCTGTGGGGGTTCAGGCCTCCCTACAGATCGTCAAATTGGTAAGATACCAGTAATCGAGTATTTACGCTCTCATAAGCGGCACATTTTAATAGTTAAAATCCAGAGATCGAATGATTCACACAACACCAAGACGAGCGTTGTTTTCGTCTGCGTTTGCTAACAGCTCGACCACTAGCATGAAAGTGGCGGCAGGCGAGGCGCATAGTGAAATCAGCAAGGGCTTGATATCCGGCTAAGCCGTCAATTCCGGAAATTGAGTTAAAAGTACAATTGTATTGCATTGGTCAACAAGTAGACTTGCACACAAGCTGCAAATTATAGAAAATCAATCGGTTTAGAAATTAAGCAATGGCATTTCAAGGAAAAAAGGTGCCAAGATAAAGGCGAACGCTGCAACCACAATTACAAGGGTTCTTATTTTGATACACTGCAATGACTGCTTACTTCACCGTGAAGTGGCACGCGTTCTTTGCAGGCAGAAGAATCTTTCTGGATGGAGACAGATAAAAAAAATAGTCTGGGTTTTACACCCAACGTTATTCTGCATAATCCACATGAATCGTATCCCTGAGAGTTGAATTTTAACGCGTGAGCACGATGGCCATCAGAAAGATGGAGAATAATACTGTATTTGTTTTTGTTAGGTCAACGTTGACCCCTTGACCTTTGGTCCATGTAAACCTACTTCTTTGGCCCTAGGCTACTACCCTGGTCAAAGCCCCCCACCCCCCATAATTTTACTACCATCACTAAAAGCAGGGGTCCCCAAACTAAGGCCTGGGGGCCCGCCAGGCCCCTTTCACTGGCCCTTCACCTCTCTGCATCTCACCATTTGAACTGGCCCAAAGAAGCAATCCTCACAGAAAAAAAGATAAAATAAATTGTATATTTTAATTTGTTTATCAACAGGCCTTCCTACGGTTTAATTTTCATTAACTTAGTGTGAATCACCAGAAGTTTCTTGTCTTGATAGTTTCTCATCTCACTGTAATATAAACAGGCCTGCCATTTCTATTGTATCACTCCTAAACGGTCAATCACCATAATTTTCCAACCTTTCCTTGCTATTTTTTATGTGGTTATTGGAAATTGAAAGTAATGCCTGAAATATTTCAAATTGAAAAACATGTGTGAAGTACTCACTCACTTCTTTTGCAAATCACTTATATAATGATGAACTATTTTGTGCTAGAAATTATTAATGAAGGAAGCAAAGCACTCTTCAGATTTTTCTCTGTCTATTCGTCTACGAACATTTCGGGCAGAGCCCTTCTTCAGCGTGTAATGGTGATTGCCATACTAGAAATGATGGCTATAACAAGCAGTGGCCTAGTATACAGCCCACATGATTGATCCCGGCCCCTGATCACAGTCAGGAACGATAATGTGGCCCCCAGAGAAAAAAAGTTTGGGGACCCCTGACTAAAAGGCACCAACTATTGCTTTGTTACCACCAGACCTAATCACAAGTGAGGGGAGGCCTGCCTACTGTAAATAATTCCGTAGGGGGCTGTGATTAGGTTTGGTGCACCGACCCTTCTATACTGTAGGCCATCACTGGTCTGGTGTAAATAGTGTATGTGGGCAAACTGTAATACAAACGTACACATAGTACAGGGTTCCCACTCCTTTTCAAAAATCATTTTCCAGGATATTTCCAGGACATTTCCAGGAATATTTTTGGATAATTCAGGACGGATATTTTATCCGTCGGACCCACAATTTGGACATACACAGCGAGACACAATGCATTTTAGAGACAATGTGACTTTAAGGTTGAAATGAGTTGTAATGAATGAGTACAGTGTGTTAGGGAAGAGGGTACGTCCAAAGACGTCATAAGAGCATAGTATGGCATGGCCGCAAGGGGAGTCACTTTCTTCTTCTGCAGTTAGTACTAAGGAGACTAGTGATAGGAGGGATTACATTAAACACTGACAACTGGATCTCCTCTCTTGACCAATTTTGCGAAGTTACAGAGTTCAGATTTTATCCATTATGACCACTGACCATGAGCACAGTGTCTTTAAGCAATGTCCTCAGACTACACCTAATCAATGCATTTTCCATTGAGTGATACTTCTTATCCAATGTACGTTAGTACTGGCGGCAAGGTAAAATGCAAAGCCACTACCGCCAGGGCTGGAGTGTGGAACAGGTCATAGGACATAGTGAATTTGTGTCAGCTGTAATTAAGGCTGAATGACAGCTGTAATTTAACCACAAACTGAACATTGACGACAGGACATCCTATTTTGACCGGGACGGAACTAGCAGCAGCTCCTCGCACCCACAATGCAATTCAAATTGCGGAGTTTCCAGTGTCACAATTTGTATCGATCATGGCCTTGCATCCACTGCGCATGGTGTCCCCAGGCTACGCCCCCGTACTACACCGTGGCCAATGCAATTTCCTGCGAATAAGCGTTCTTATCCATTCTATGTTCTTTGCCCAAAGGTATTGACCTGGGTTGCGGTTGAAGATCACCATCTGTCCCGCTAGTAGGAATCTGCTGGAGCTTGGCGACCACACCCCTATGTCAAATTTCGCAAGCCCAGCACGTGCAGCCTCTGTTCAATTGAAATGCTTTCTGATCCACAAAACGTTTATTCGGAATTAAATGAAAGTGCAATGTAAACTCACATTAATGTCACATTATCTCAGAAAATAATACCTTAATAGTCTCTCTCTTATCGCAAAAAATAGTGTACTTGGATTTAAATGCATTCTCCACAAGACTTGACTGACTGACTCACCAACCATTGTGGCCAGTGGTTTCTGTCTTTCTGCAAGCCAGTTTTGTTGCCAGTTTCTTTTTCTCTGGAATATTCTTGCATACAAACAATTGATGCGACTACTGTGATTTGTCACACCAAAGATCAAACTAGCTTTCAAAGTGGCTAGTGAGACTGAAAGCTCTGATCTCCAAAAAAGATAGCAGTACAATTTTTTGTAAGGAAGTGCTAGCACTGCCTAGTTGTAGTAGCCTCGCAAGCCATCCTACGTACTTCCGCCAAAGGATTGGCTCCACTACTGTAGTCTGGCCGTACTTCTCTGTGGAGTGCCTGGAGCAGTAGAATTTTGATCGCAACGCCCCCCCAGAAAACAGCCAATAATCGAATACGCCCCCCACGTGGGGACGAAAGGGGGAGGACGCTCGTGACAATGACGTACACATCTGCGCCAGAGCCATTGGTCTGTGCTATGTTGTTGTTGAGTAACTGCCAGCGATTGGGTGAGAGGTGTCCAATAATTTCAAACCATAACTGAGTGCAAACTTCCTGCTTCCTACAATTGCTTCAGAGCAAACAAATGCCAGACCATAAATACGAAATGAAAATGGTAGTATTATGGGATGGTCAGGACCAGGCTATAATTGTAGGCCTATTGTGACCGTAAGCAGGTTTTCGAGAGATATATAATAGGTGGTGGGCCCAGTCTCATATCTTGTCAGTTCGTTGGTGTTAACGAGTGGCAACTTTATTTTTGCTTATATAACCCCCTGACAACCCATTAATCAATATTTTGGCTGTTGCCATCCTCAAAACTTGCACATTGATTTATAAAAATGACAACAAAAACTAGCCGACCGAGTGACGTCACGTCAATGCAAAGTCAACGAGGCAGAATACAGCTAGCGCGTGCATACCCGGAACCGTCAGATTTCATGGCAAAAAGTGACAAGTTGGGGGGTAAGTGGGCTCACTTGTTGTGTACATGCAAAAAATATATATTTTTCTCAAACTTTCAGGAGTGCTCTTTTTCGCTGTTAGTGTTCGACTGTCTGACCATTATTGGGCAACGAGAGATAAATGTCAAAAAGATGACAGGTCTGTTCCCTCAAAGCAATAGAGCAATGAGGTGACGGGGGTAGATCAATTCGCCAAAAAACTACGTGTCAGTAAAGAAATGCAAGCTGTGTTATTTTTTTCCAGTAACAGGAAAATGGTCAGGAATGAAATGCCTATGTTGTTTCAATGATTAGGTGAATTATCTGCCTATGAAAAAAGCCCGATATGCGGATAAATATTCCCTTTTCAACTTTGAGGGGCGGAGACTTCCCATTGACTGTGCATTATGTGACGTCATCCCCAGTCTTTTTTATTTTCGTTATTTTTTAAGATCAACGTGCAACTTTTCAGCGTGGCAACAGCCAGAATATTGCTTTACATATTGTCAGGAGGTCATATTAGAAAAATCAAGTTGCCACTCGAGAGTGAGAACGAAACTCATTTTCTAAAGGAGCTACGAAATCTAGCCCACCGTCTATAACGCCATGATATCAGCTAGCGACTTTTCAGCAAGTCAACTATCGACTTCTAGCGACTTTTGGCAACACTGAGTCAAAGAATATTACTGTGTATAAGTGCAATCAAGATGGCAACCTGACCAAACTGTGTGTGTGTGGACAATAATGTATTCAATAGGTGGATATTAATTGGATATTATTATATGGTTGTGACGTCATCTGTCGAATGCTCCATTCATTTCAACGGGGCTCCCCAACGTTCGGACGTCTGTTATTTTTCGATAACGGACGGGTTCGTCTATAACAGACCGCTGTCAATGGCAACAAGACTTTTCACTGCTAAAGCGACTTTTCAACAAGACTCTAATCAGCTGCTGTGATAGACAGCACCCGTTGTCCTGGCTACCGCTCAATGGCAACAAGTAGGGTGACCAGACGTCCGGTTTTCCCTGGACATATCCTACTTTTGAGACCTAGGGTGCATCCCAATATGTGTCCTTGCCTCCTCCACTTGTGCTTGTCTCCTCGTCCCGCCTCCTGGCCCCTCCTCCGTGGAGAAAACGATAAAGTTTCCCAGCTGTCAGCCTCGCCACAACAACTTTTGAGGGACTGTTTTTCATTCACCATCCCAATTGCAAATGAGAAAAAGACTTTGCAATTGAGCTTTTGAAAGATATTGAAATATAATGCTGTTGTCAGTGATGTCATCATGACGAGAAGCAAGTGGAGGAGGCAAGTGGAGGAGGCAAGGTCGCATATTGGGATGCACCCCTAAAAAAATTTCCGGGGGGAATTTCAGAAATGTCCGGGATTTTGTTGGACTGCCTAAAATAAACCTAATTCATCTGCATTTTAATTTTCACTCCGTTCCATTTGACTCCACTCCAGGTTTCTCTCTACCGTTCACAAATTAGTCACGCCCTTCTCATCAAATCTAGCCACTTCGCACCATGTGTCCGAAAGAAGTAGCCTAGGGACTAGACAGTGCGCCCCATGTTTACAAGCGAAAGCGCATGTGTCCGCCGGTTCTTGCCAATAGAAACGCAAATAATGCACGTTCGCGGTGGAGTTGGAAAAAAAATCCCGCGTGTGGAGCCAGGTATGAAGGTAATCTAACACAGGAGTATGCCTAGTAACACCACCAAATCCATCATTTAGGGAGGTACAAGTTTTGTTACACCTTGTCACAAGACTTAGCCTAAAAAATCTTTCATGATCTGACATTTCCAAGTTATTTGCAAAAGCAATTTCTCGGAGCTAGAAGGACTCATTCCTGAGTTAAGAAATTAAGCTTCTTCTTCATCAGCTTCTTCTTCTGTCTATTGCCTTTGCAGTTATTGATAACGCTGTATGGGTTATCTTATTGATGGTAGGTAAAACTCCAGTTCCTCTCTTAATGGCTGCAGTGCCCATTGCTAATCTCTGAGCACCATGCCACTACAAGTAGCACAATACAAACATAGCCTAATGCCTAAGCCTAAAGCCATATGTAGCCTAATAGAACTTCATTATCAATTCAGTTGAAAACCACAAATGTTGTGTTTTTTATATTTAGTTTCCAATGTTATATAGCCTAATGCTGTTCATCTTTGTGGGGAATGGCTGAGATGGGCCTACATTATGGTGAATCTATTTTTAAAAACAGAAATTAGAATAGGCCTATGAAATTTAGCTGCATTGTTATGCTGTTAAACTACTCCAATATAGGTGTTAGGCCTACTATCTAGGATTGTAACAAAGGCACACTCTGCATATGATCACACAAATTATGTGATAGGCCTATAGGCGTAACTGAAGAGATTTGAATTGTCATTTATGGTAGAAAAATGAATGTGCATGCCAAAAAGAGTGGCTTTTAAACAAATGACCATTTTGGATGCGTTGATACTTTATAGGCCTACTATCATACCTCATACCCACATATAGGGTAGACTGAGTACAGTTGAGTACAGGGTACAGTTGAGACAAACCAAATATCTCTGGGTAACAACGCAACTCTGATCTAATTTTTGCTGTGGACATGGGCATCGATATCCTCTTAGATCTTGGAAAATTTGAAACCAGCCCATAACACAGATCCAAAGATATTGGGAAAATGCTGTTTTCGACAGGTCAGATTTCCTTCACCAGGGTCCTTCAACAATGAATATCTAATAACCAGTAGTTATCCTCTTGATATAAGTTACATGATTGCAAGCCATGATATGTGCTCTAAAAGCAGACATATTTCCTGACATCATAACAGTTAAAACCATTTTAAAATCTTTATCGATGTGTGATCTGGCCAGAAGGGGACAGTTTAGACGCTAGCCTGTAATGCTAATTTCACTATGTAAAACCAATGTAAAGATGCTAACGGGTACAGTTGAGTACAGTATTTTGCTATCAGCCATGCTATTAGCTCCCATGGCTATTACCTCCCATTGATTAGAATGGTGTCTCAACTGTACTCTACTATGTCTCAACTGTACCCCACCGTTTTTTAGCTAGGGTACAGTTTGGACAAAAGTGCACCTTTTTTGTTTGATTAATTACAAAAACATTAAACATCCCAGAGATATAATTCCTTGATTATATATTTGCCAACATCCTGAAAATATGTTCTGTCCAAAACAACTTTCTTTTTAGGACCTTTTAATAGTCTAATTTCTACGTGGAAGGGGACAAAAATAAAAGTGTACCCAACTGTACTCAGTCTACTTTCATATCTGTAGATACACAGATACACCGATGACATAGACCGATGACCGATGACATACACAGATGACCCCCCCCCCCCCCCCCCCCCCCCAAAAAAAAAGTGTCCTCTTTTTTACAAATCCAAATCTGGTCACCCTAGCAACAAGACGTTCACCGCTAAAGCCACTGGCTTGTATACAAGTCAGTGGCTAAAGCGAATGTTTCATATCACTCCGCAGGGGGTCCGGTCTTTTGTCACTCTAATCAGCTGCTGTGATAGACACCTGTTGTCCTGGCTAGCCTACCTAGCTGTTGCCTAGCGGTGTTCCACAACGGCACTGTTTTGTTTTGCGCAGCAACAATCTTAACATTAAATAGGTCTAAACAAATGTCCCCGCATGTGTGAATCATTTAAGTATATCCATATAATAAGCGGGTTAACTTTCGGCGAGTCGGTCGCTTTGTGGAATAGCAGCACTTCAGAGAGAACAAGACCCCTCCGCTCCGCGTCGGGGTCTAAAGATTCTCTCTGTCGTGCTGCTATTCCACGGTAGCGAGCTTCTCGCCGAACGTTAACCCTTACGTCATGTCTAGACTCGGAGAAGAGTAAACAATTATACCACAAACAAAATCGGGAAAAAGTTGAAGGAAAAAAATCCAGGACAAATATTTTTTTCCAGGACATTTGGTGAATTTCCAGGACTTTCAAGGACTTGAAAACACATCTCTAAATTTCCAGGTTTTCCAGGTTTTCCAGGACGTGTGGGAACCCTGATAGTATAATCACAGCCATAAGGCCTGTGTAACATCATAACTCAGATGCAAGCAACAGAATGTGTACAGACACACTCAAGCTGTCTGATGAGAACACTTTTTTGTATTAAGTGGGTGCATAAATATAGAAAGTAAACATTTTGTTTGGCTCACGACTTCATCACAGATTTTGACTTTGTCCCAGTGTGTATTTGAGCTAAACACGACCCTCCACTGAGTTATGATCTGTATGCACTATAACATCCCAGCACCTGAGCAAAGCATTTGAGCAAAGCACTGTTAATGACTAGTATGGGATTGGGCATGAAGGCAATAAAAACGTTTCAACTCAGACAGAAATAAAAAACTGAAATGATACTAGAAGGGCTTAAGACAGACACAAATAGTCTTTATTAACGAAATTTATTGATTCACAATATCGTAAAATAAAATAAAACAGAAACAAAGGTTTCCTCTCAAAAGTGGTCGCCACTTTCTGCAATAGAGACAATGATACTGTTAGTAGCGCAGTCAATGAAATGCCACTTTTGAGTTGACAGAATTATTTTGATGTTACCTTTACTTCAGAAATCACATCTGCAGCGGCTGTTCATCTGTGTGAATTGAGTGCATTCACCCACAGATCCCTCTCAGTACTGCTCAGAGAAAAATGGGCATTTAATGGCATCATGTATTTCACACATAGAGCAAATATTATCAGCATTCAATCAACACCAGGACACATTGACTTACCATGTGTTGGCCACCAGAATAAGGGTTGTGGACTTGTGGCTCGGAGTCAAGTGGAGCAGAAAGCATTCTTTTGGTTGGCCAAGGATGTTTGCTTTTATGTCCTCTGCGTGCACGTTGCAAGGGAACCAAGCATATTCTTGCACACTGAAATTACTTTCCCTGGGATGTAAACAGCAAGGGTGTGTAGGAGGAACAGAAGAATAAGCAAGTTTAGATTTTTTTTATACATGAACATCTACTTTCAGGAAAAACGATCACTGAAGGTCACTGAATTCTTGCAATCGGTGTGACGTAAATTTGGGGTAAAAATGTCTGCGTTGCTCTGATTGCTCTGCACTGGTTGTCATGCTGGACCTAGTGAACAAACGTGCCATGTGAATTGGTGGCTAATTAACTTGTCACCCCAAACTAATGTGTTGCTAAGTGACAGTAGCAAACGGGCCAGATGCCTGACTTGAAGGATGGCCCATGTTCAAAGCATTTTTTGAATACTGTAGTCTAGTCTATAGTAAAAATGTGACATTTCTATATTCTGTGGATCTACACATCCTTCACTTTTGGACGGTTCAGTTTGACTACATTTTTGACTTAGCACTACTCAGAGAGAAAGCCGTACTGAAGGAAAACACACCTTTCTACGGAGAGGAGTAGCAGATCATTGAAGAGATGCAAATAGACGTCTGAGAAAGACACTGTGGACCCTGCTATGGCACAGACCCTCACGTCTGTTTGCCTCAGCCGGCCCTCACGAACCAGGTAGCGCCCCGGTTTGGTCAAAGGAATGGCCTAAAGGATGTGCCAAAGAGAATGGTAAACAAATATCACAAGAAAATACAAAAAGAATGACATTATAACAGGCAGATATAGTCTCAAACTGAACATAGCACAAGTGCAGGAAAATAAGAAGATTACAACCTTCATTTGACCAAAATCTAGCAGCTTCTCCAAGTGCACCAGTTCCTCTGTTTGCTTCATGCACAGTACCTTTTTATTACACTCGCTCACAATCTAAAGACAAGAGGGGTAGGAAAGACATGGTATTAAACAAGGCTGTATGTTCACAGCACTGAGATTGTGAAAAGCACATTTTATATCAACACTAAACTTGATCTTAAAGTAGGGCCTATGCATAACCCACTGCATTTACATTAAGCTGTGGTATATTTTAATTGACAATCAACTGGCAACACACACTTTAATGTCCACTAAACAGAATTTTAAATAAAAACCAATGCGACCAACAGTCCACTGATTATGAGATCCTCCACATGTGCCATGTCTTGCTTTTGGCCATTTCAACAAGCATGAATTGCCTCAGGGTCCTATAGTTTAACAGACCAGTCTTAGCTTCATTAAATGATAACCGTTACCGGTGACTGGATGAATATTAAAATCATTACTTCATTCACAATCCTTTGATATATAGTATCGTGTGAAACCCAATTAAAATAATTAAAATGGGTGAATAAAAAGGATAGGCAGTAAGCTACATTTGAGCAGATCTACCTGATGCAGGACATCAATGGCTTCTGATAAAGGCCCAAAACATGAATCATCTGGATCGGTCAGCTTCAAGGTTGCCTGGTGGGAAGACAAGAAAAATAAAATAATAATACGATGGGGAGTTTTCTCCTGGCCCCAGAGCCCTTCAGTATTGGTGGTGGGGACCCATTATGACCCTGGCAGGCCATATGGGAGGCCCATAAGTGTTTTGCCCTGGGCCCCTGTGTGTGAAATTGTTCCTCCACTGTATGTGCTCTGAGCGACATGAGGCACAAACAACAACGCAATGCTGTCCTTGCAAGCATTGACTGGTTCTATGTTAATGATTATTCCTGAGACAGACCCATCTAATCAAATTTATTATCAAAAGACCTCTCTGATTGTACTGCAAAAATAGAACAGATTGTCTACACACCTCTAAAATGAGCTTTATTCTGGTGATTCTCTGGAAGGGAAGAACCAGGAAGGACTTCAGGGTTTGCCTCTGACACTTTGCATCCCTCTCCAGTTTGTGCAGAACATGTGAAAACCTGTGCTTCTTCTGTCTGAGTCAAAATACAGTACAATGAATTTCCCAATTATTTGACATTAACATTACCATTATAGAACAATGCTTATGATAGCCATATGAAAAAACTATGCAATAAACATGTGATAAGACTAAGGCATGCAAACATGAAATGGTTGACGCACAGTTTGGACATCAGGTCCTCTTGATACATCAGGTTAGTCACATAAGGCACGTAGACTGCATGGAGTTTCATTCTGTGATGCAACACAATGTCCCCGACTTTTGACATGACCACACTCTCCTGAAGGTGACGCTCCAGATCGAGCAAAAAGCTGTTTCAAATGAAATCCCAGAGAGTGACAATGTAAGAGCTGTGCCGAAAGTATGCACCGTCTCCCCGAAAAGAACAAATACAGTACTATTATTTGACATTTATAGTATATGCAGGGGTCAAAACAGCATCCACAAACCATCTTGTATACCTCTCACTAACCCCACAGACCCCACGGAGGTTGGAGAAAAGGATGTGATGCTCCAGAGAGGACAGGGTTTTTTGAAGTGTCTTGGAGCACTGGAAATGATTGACTGCAACCCTCAGGCTCTTCAGATAGGAGGCTTCGGAGGTCAGTAGTTCAAACATGGTCTTCAAGGTGGGACAGAGGATTAAAAAGAAACATTGAATCACAGTATTTTCACTGGAATGGCAACTAAAATCATTATCAAAAACATACAACTTACTTAGATGAGTTGAACAACATAAAAGGGCACAAGATGAAAGAACAAACAAAAGTAACCAGCTGAAACACCACTTCAAGTAATAGGCTACCTGGCCGCCCGGAGAGGGTTGAGCCAGGTACTAAGGTGGTAGGCAGACGGGAATGTTTTTCTATACCAATGACAACGTTCCCCTGGCCTAGCCATATGAAACTACCCAGAACGGTAGCCCAATAAAATGACCCTCTGTCTGTTTGCCTGCAGTGTTTGGGTCTAACATATCACATGCATATATCCTTGGGCAGGGGGCCAGGTTGTCATCTGTGACTGCTCTTATTTGCCTTTATACCAGTGTTTTTCAAAGCTGCGGTTGGGACCCCATGCAAGGTTGCCTGCAATTCAAATGGGATCGCCTGAAATGTCTGAAAGTGTGTGGGGAAAAAAAAGAATAGGCCTACTGAAATATTAATAACATAATTCACCATTCTCTTTGGAACACCATTGATAGACTGTCATAAATATCTATAGGTTTAATACCCTACAACTTTATTAGCTCAGTTCTTATGTTTTCATTTTTATTGTTAAAAAAATGTCTTATGGGGTCCCCAGAAATTTGGGATGTCAACTAGGGTCCAGTGACAAAAAAGGTTGAGAACCACTGCTTCATACCAACCTCCTGTCGTCTGACCTCCTTTGCAGTGAGCAATCCAAGAAGGCCTTGCTCTTTAACCACACTAAGCTCCTGCCACAGAGAGTAGGCACCCCTATCTTTGAGGACAGCAGGAGTTGGAGACAGCGAGAGCCTGGCTGATCTTGCCAAGCCAGGTTGAGCTGGGCACTCCAGACCGGGTAGCCATTGTTGGGAGGCCACCAAGTCAGAGAGACCAGTCTGATGCACTCTTTGAATATCAGCCTTCATAGACTTCAGAAGGTACTCCTGGTAGAGGGGAACTGGAGTTGAAATGGAGAAGGGGTCAAGATGTGTTTTGAGATGGGTCACTGCAAGATTTATTCATTTTTTGTTGTTGAATGAAACATCCCAGCTGCTTACCGTTATGAAATAAATTGGATCCAAAGTCCTCATTCAACAACACCTCATCTTCCACCTCCTCCAAGTCACTGTATTAGTATTGAGTTTAATAGTTATAGGTTGTTTATGTTATTCTTAGTCAATGTTAACTCTATATTCAGTTTGGCTACATCAGTCTCACCTGCACGTGCTCTTATCTTCCAGGTGGTGAGGTGATGGTGAGACAGCAGGACTTTCTGCCAGTGGCTGTGGGCTTGAGAACAGCTGGTGCCCAGGAGTGATTAACGCACCTTTCCCCAAACTCGAAGTAGCCGTGTCGGCGACAGATCTCAGGGCTGCTCCAATACCAACCGAACTGCAGAAAGAAATGTCAAGAAACAGCGGAAGTGTGCCCCCGCAGCGCAGTCTAACTGTTGTGTAGAAAATGCCTAAAAAGTATTTGAAATAGTCTGAGGGCACATTTTGCAATTCACGGTAGTAGTCAGGAGTACGTAACATTGCGATGGATCTCACTCACCCAAGCATTTCGAAAATACTAGGCCTACTTTCCTCTCCTCCAACATGAAGATGGGTGCCCATCTCCACAGAAGTCTTTTGCGCACCGACGTCCTCGTTAAAGACATTAGGCCTACTGCCACTACCTTTTGTGTCGAAATGTTCATAGTCATGTTCATGATTGTTGTGTACATGGGTGTCCATATTAGCCTACGTGCCGACACAAAAGTTACTTGGCACGCATAAAACCATAAACGACCTGATCACCTAGCCTACGCTGATTTCGACAGAATGAATGCTCACTGTTACATTTGGGTGCATGTGCGACGCACAGTCCGTGCTTCCCCATTGGCTATTCATTTCGTTGATTGATTTCACGTGATGGTGGGACTAATGAGTCAGCATTATTTCCATGAGTGCAAAACACCCATTTGACAGAAAACCACACAAACAGGTCAATAAAATATAAAGAACATTTTTTATTTCTTTTTCAAATCGTATACAAGATCAAACAGAGTAAGTGAAGTAGCCTGAATGTTGTTGATACCTGGCCCGAGACTACATTGAAAATGATCATAAATGTCAGACGGACGAGACAGCTGGAAAAAGGTTGCGCCAGGGTTATGACATTACTTACAATATTCGGCCAATTAAAAACGACTTGCAGATGGATATATGATTTGAATAAAATGGAGAATGCCACGACAGCCCCAATGGGGTGTCATTGTGATAAAACTAGTGGCATCACGAATTTAACATTTTTTAAAACACAAAATTGAAAACAAAAAAAGTAACTTTCACCACTTTCACCTTTTCATAACATTTTTTTAATGAAACTAAGAAAAAGGCCAACCCGTTATCATTTTAACACCATAAAACACAATATGATGATGGAAAGCAAATCTTTCTTTTCAGTTGAGTGTACACAAGCCGCACACACATCAAGTTATCCAGGATTGGCAACGAAGAAAAGGAAAGGTTATTGCCCGAAATGAAACCATGAGACCCATGTAAGACACAGAAAGCACCTCTGAAAAAGACACGTCTCCACATTTTCACAGTGTGTAATTCCCACAGTGTGAAAATAATTTGTATGGTGCAAAGAACTTAAATTTGGAAACAATAACAAAAAACAAAGGTAACTTGATGCAGGCAATGTGCAGAAACACTGCCATTAGCAATTTTATGAACAAAGCACACATGCTTTGTGGGATGTTCACTTGAGGCAGACCGACTACCCCCACCCCTACTCCTCAAGAATCATAACTGGTGTCTCGGGATATGAGACAGGCTTGGCCTTTTACTTTTAGTGCTGCCTTCACCATCATACAAGACTGATCTCGTTCACTATACCCCCCCTCCCCCCCAACACACACACAATATCTCACAACTTCCATATTTTCCTTCAGACGTTCCTTCAAAACATCTCAGAGCTTTTTCTGTGCTCTTGAAAACTCCAGTCTCTTAGTTATCACATCTCCCACAATATTATATTTTTATGCATTTTGTTGCTTTTGTATCAGCCTCTTTCCCGCCACTGCCTGAATGCTGAACAGAATTTCTCATGCTGCTCACGATGCTCATGATTATATCGACCATCTAGCATGCTCTCTCTTGATCTCAGCCATCAAGTTGACTGGTTTCTAACTGATAATAAAAATGCCCTTGAAGACTAACTTCAAGACCCTGAAGGACATTGTTCAATCATCTCCCAACTTGCCTACGTTGAGCGCCGATGACGCCAACGTTTCGCTGGGAAACTTGACGAGGCCACATCAAACCCATCTCAAACACAGTAGACCCAGGGATAGACTCACTCACTCAAAACATGGCTTCAGCCACATTTACACAGAAGACGGACAGAGGATGGACAGAGAACCAAAAGAGGAGAAGAAGCGAGAGAAGGTTGACCACCAGCAGTCTCGAGCAGAAAGATAAGTCCCACAGGGGGTGTGGGACTCACAGGGGGTGTGGTGATGTCTTCTGGGGCGAGGACGTGCTACAACATTATCAGAAACACAAGACCGAGGTCAGCGAACCAGCCAAACAGCCAAGTCAGTCAGTGGATGGATGGAGCTCGTCTAAGACGGCACACTGATCTTGCGAGCCAGCAGCATCAGCAGCGCCAGCTCCACGCAGCCCTGTGCCTGCTCCAGCGCTTGCGTGGCCTCCTGCAGCGAGAAGCCCGCCGCCTGGATCCTCTGGATGTCCTCCACAGGGAAACGATGCGCAGCCGCTGGGGGGCCCAGAGGAGCTGGAGCAGCAGCAGCAGCAGCAACGGGGGCAGCAGGAGCAGAGGAAGGAGCAGGAGCTGCTGGAACAGCAGCACGAGGAATAGAGGCAGAAGGAGAGGCAGGAGGAGGAACTGTGGAGGAAGAGCTGGTGGCTGAGGCAGAGGAGGAGGTTGGGAAGCTGCCAGTAGGCGGCTGCTGCTGCTGCTGCTGCTGCTCTTCACCAGAGGAGCCCACGGCTAAAGAGAGGGGGCTCGGTTGTTCGGATGAACCAGGAGGCAAGTCAGTGGGGCCCACTGAGGTGGCTCCAAAGTCCCGGCCGTCAGCCTCCCCCCTCCCCTGCTGGCCCTCGGGGGGCTCCCGGATGCTCATGTTCTCCTGGTGGGGCCCCTCGTTGGCTACTGTCCCCGTCACTGAGTCTCCCACGCTGCTCTGCTCGTCCTGGCATGTGTCGGACATGGTACTCTGGACATCTTGCCGGCAGTCCGTGGCTCCTCTGCTTTGCGTGGCATCCTCGGAGCTGGCCTCGGCTGGCACAGGAACGCACGGTTCTGCCCTTTGTCCCAGCAGCTTAGTTTCAGGTGGGCATGGACGCTGGATCTCACCGGCAGTTTGGTTGTTGTGGTTGTCGCAAGCCGGACCAGCTGACATGGTGGTGGCAGTAGAACTGTGGGGCTGTAATGGCTGATCTAAGCCGTCGGCATCGGGCCTGCAGTCAGGGGGAGGGATCGTGCGGTTAGACACCAGCAGCGCGTGGAGTTCTTTCAGGGCCTGAGCCAGAGAGGGGATGTTGTTGTTGTTATTGCTGCTGCATTCATTACCGTTGCCGTTGCCGCCACTGCTGCACCCGCTGCTGCTGCAGCTGCCCCCCTCAGGCTGGTCTCGCTCCGACTCATCCTCCGCACCCTCCATGCTCTCCTCCGAGGTGGCTTCGCTCTCTGACGTGGGCCTGCGGGGCTGTGTGAAGTTCGCGCTGCCATCCGAGGAGACGGGTAGAGGCGAGCGCTTGCTGCCCCCGGCGTCGTGGCCTTCCCCCGGGGGAGGGGAGCATGTCCGTTTGGCAGCGGTGCCCGCCTTGGCCTGGTCCACGTCCCGAGGAGGCAACCCAGGGCCCTGAGATGGAGAACTGCTTGGAGGAGGAGATGAATTGGCTGGCTCTACAAGGGAAGGTGGAGGAGGTGGAGGAGGTTCAAGACTAGCTGGAGCAGGAGGGCTGAGGGTAAGGGGTGTCACTGGCTGAACAGATGGCACTGGGTCGTGCATATCCAAGGGCTTGGATGGGGCGGTTTCTGGAACAACGGGCTGGGAACAAGACGGAGTGGCACATTGACTGTCCTGTAGTGAAGACGGGGGAGGGGGAGGGAGGAGGGGTGGCGATTTTGAAACTAGTGGGGAGGGGGCAGGCCTTGCCATGTCAGACAGGGGCAGGTGGGACGTTGTTGGAGTGGGGGAGGTGGGGGAGGTGGTGGTGGTGGTGGTGGGCCCATGGACTCCATGAGCGGGTGGCAGGGGGGTGGGTGCGGACTGGGAGCGGTCCAGGGTTCGAGCCTGGCCCCCCGCGGTGGAGGTGGAAGGGGAGGTGGAGGAAGATTGGGAGGGGGGTTCGTAAAAGAGTTTTGGCGCTGATTGAGATGAGGTAGTTCGTCCATCTTCAGTGTCTACTGAAAGAGGAAAGAGGAAAGAAGAGGCTTCACCGATGGGGGTCCCAAATTCAAACACCGTTCCATAACTAAGCTATGCTAACACACTACAGCAAAATACAACATGCCCTGTAAAAGCTCGCACAAAAAAACTCGCTTGTTCATGCAGAATGTGTTTTTGTTGTCACTTGTGACCTGATGATAAAACTTGTTAATCAACAAAATCAAAAAAAGGTTTCAAATCTGAGATGATAGTTAATAATAGTGAACATTTGTTGATATGTTTTTAGGTATCCGTTGGGATCAGTAATGAACAACCTCATAAAAACACATTGAGTGCTAATGATTGCTGGGATGCGTTGCTGTGGCAAGGTGGGTCTGTGTTACCTGGTTGGATGGGCCCTCTCCAGCTGTCTCCAACAAATGCATCAGTGCTGTCCTGCTTCACAGTTAGGGGTATACACACACCACACACAGCATGCAATGGAAGGCAGAGAGAGTTAGCGCACACACGCGCACAAAAACACACGCAAACAACATGTGCCGGTCGTCTGTCACATATATCACCCAAAACTGAGGCGTGTTTATCCATGTAGTGAACATTAGTTTCAAAATAAAACAACTACTTGTCAACTCAAAACTGATGCAGGCAACATGCAGTCCACACATCCTGGGGGTATTCCAAGTAGTTAACCTACAGGAAGTGGTAAACTTGCTCATAGATAGCCTACAGCCGTCATTTAGTTAAGCCAATGAGGACTCCAGGCTCTTCTACGTATTAGAAGATTTTACCATTACCTCAAGGTTAACTCTTGAGCCATGAGTTGGAATACCAACCTGGTAGACATAGCACCTGTAATTGTCCTGTAATATGGCCTGTCCATGTGTGGTGTTCATGGCAAACTATGTGTATTAGTGAGAGTATTTTCCCTCCCTCTGGAGTATGGGGTTCTACTGCATTGACATATGGTGACAGAAAGACAGCACATGGCAAAGGGGTCCACAGCAAATCAGGCAAAACCCAGCATGCGCATCCAGGGTGCCAGCCAATCCAATGGATCTCTATAGGTCTTATAAATTCCTAACTAAACCCAGTATCTACCCCAGTATCTACTAAAGCTATTCTGACTGACAAGCTCACTGAGGTTAGGCAGACCAGTCCTTCACCGAGGACTACTGGAGATACATTGTGACATTGTTTTGGTTCAAACATTATTTTTTTTATGAAAATATACTTAGCACACCTGAATTTTTCAAAGCATTGTACCCACCCAATAAAATGTAATCCAATAGAAACAGTTGGTATTGCAAATGACTTAATCATATATACAGTTTACAACTGAATTTCTGTAGAGTTTGCCGAAACCTTAGTCCAATTCAATATGACCTCATGGTCACATGATGGAGAACAGTTCTTGTAACATCATAGCCTCTACTTAGCTTTTGAACAGAAGTGGAACCCTGAGCTGTAAGTGCTTTCAACTGGCATTGCACCCAGCCCAACCCAACCCAACCCAACCTCCCCCACCGCTCTCCCCGTCCCTTCTGAAGACATGCAGTCCTACCGCTCTCCTGCACTGATCTCTGGATGGCCTCGGCCAGTTCCCGGTCGGCGATCTCCTCTGGCTGGGCGTCCTCACGGTTCTCTGGGCCGTATGCCAGGCGGGCACACTCTGGCAGCTCTCCCTCGGGCAGGAAGCGAGTCTCAGAGCCCGTGGTGCCGATCAAGAGCATGCTCTTCTTCAGGTCGATAGCACACTGTAGCGGAGAGGAAGAGGCAATAGGATAATGTATTGGGAAAGAACTGGATACAAGAGCATACTCTTCTTCGGGTCAATAGAACTCTGTAGCAGAGAAGGGGCAAGAGAACACTGAGAGGAGGAGGCAAAGTAACACTGTGTCAGGGAGGATGAGGAAATACACTGTGTTGGTGAAGAAGAGGATGGGGAGCTTGCTCTCCTTCAGGTCAACAGAACTCTTTATTAGGTAAGAGGAGGAAGAGGCCACACAATGTTGTGTCCATCACCTGATGTAGCAAAGGGGAGGAGAGTTGCCTCGGTCCGCTTCTAACCCGGGCAGGGGACTGGGTTAGCAAGTGTACTCTGACTAAAGACTCTCGTTCTCATTGGTGTGAGAGTCACAGCACAATCCTAGCGATGGTCTGACCTTCAGATTTGTAAAGGGGACAAGCAAAGCCATCTGTTCACAGCGTTCTGAGCCAGCCTTAGTGATGTCAAATGTGGGTTTTTGTAGGAAGAGGATACAGAGCATTCTCTTCTTCACAAAACTCTCCAGGTACATATAGGGGAGAAGGTCTGCCTCTATCAAATGTTTCCGCTTCCTCTTTCAAAAGACCTGGTTGAAAAGCCATATTTTGTACTTTTGCAGACAAACCTGATGCCTCTTCAGCATGTCCAGTCCGAGTAACATGTCCATGGGCTGGTCCTCCAGGATGGAGAAGGAACAGGGCAGGAAATCTCCTTCAATCTGCACCTGAGCTGAAACACATTAGTAATACAGTACACACAATCAGGTCAGAGGCATGTCAGACGCCCAATGTATTCTGAAACAAGGCCAGTACGAAGCAACATGATCTGAGTGGAGTATGATTTCTGTCACAAGTTTTATTTCCTTGAACACCAACGCCTGGCCAGCTTACCACCAAAACCTGACCACCAACATGGACGATATAATTCAGCAACTACAATGCCTAGTACTTTGGATTGGTGGTACTGACACTGACAAACAATTAGCAAAAATCAACAGCCATTCATAAATAAGGCTATTCAAATCCAGAGAGTCGTCTAGAAGACGGATACTCTTATCCACCACATCATGGTCAGCTATGTGGCTGTGGTAATGCCAAAACAGTTATTCACCAAAGCCTTTCACTAAAGAATGAAATATCGGAAATGTAAATTGCTTCTACCATGCCACTCTATAAGCACTGCATCAAAGGCTGGTGAAATAGTCGAGCCTCATCGATCATTTCAATAGTTAACGTGCTCAGTGCCTGCCGATTCTGAGGAGTTATGATCAATATTCCTACAAGTCCTACACGCTTCTGAAAGAGAGCTCTCAAGGTTGTTATGACAAGCTAATGTTACTCAAGCAAGTAAAGGATAGTTTTGTTGACTGCTGAGAAACTACTCACATTACTCCTTCCACTGCACTGACCAGCAACACTGCACCAATTTCTGTGTTGGTACTGTAGTTTTCTAGTGGTGACCCATGAAAAATCACAGTGACTCACAGCAGCTTCATGGACTCAATCAATAACATGCTGGCACCATCGTCAGTGGTAAATTAGTGTCATCCTACATTTGTTGGAAGGGTACAGCTTTTTGCCGAACACTGCCCTTCAAAGAGCTGAATTTTATGTGGATTACTGATTAGGATGCAAGCACCCATGGCCTCATGGTTTGGAATATTCAAGTCCAAATCCCATACCAACAGGAAAAGCGTCTCCTACGCCCTCATGCATGGATGAAGTGCACTTGAGCATGGCACTTAACCACATATCGCTCCAGGGACTATAGATCAATACCCTGCAACAAAATCACTGTAGCTCACTTTGGCTAAGAGCGTCTGTTAAGTGTACACCGTCATGTCATGGAGGATATCTACCCAAGTGCACTCTGCCAATGATCTTCTGGGTGCCCACCCCCTTGGCAATGCCGGCCCAGCGCCGGTCCACCAGCCGCATGATGTTGCAGCGCTCCGCACACGCCTGGCTCATGATGGTCATCTGGGCACCTTGGGGACATGGGAGAGGAGAAGCATGAAAAGAGAGGAGAAGCATGAAAACTATTGCTTGTTCAGTTTTTCAATGCATACTGAATTCCACATAAAATACAGATAAATTGAAGCGGTAAAAGGAGAGCACTCAGATTTTTTTTAAAATATGTACGATAGGACAGTGCAGAGTGACAGGAACTTAATGGGTGGGAGAGAGGGATGGGGAGGGATCGGCAAAGGACCTAGGTTGTCGAACTCAGGTTGGTGGCACAGCAGCCCAGTGCCCAACCGTTAAAGCCGCGGTAGGACCAGCACTTAGATTTTTACTTGTTCATTCACCCACAATACACAATAAAAAATAAATAGACAGGGCTGTCCCTTTACTTCTTCAACAGTGGACAAGCACAACGGTCGACAATGACAGAGAAGGGATAGTTGCCATGGACGTGTGTGGGTGAGAGAACGCAAACACTGATGTCCAATGAAGAGATTAATCAATCAAGACATTAAAGTGAGAGATATGTAGGAGAATTACGTCACAGCAGATTAAAAAAAAAACATGTAAAATCAAGGCAATTTAACCTACTGCATTTGGCTCTGGGTAAGAGAACAATTGCAGAACAGAGAGATTGAGTATGGTGTTGATACGTTGAAACAAATGCATGAAAGATGATCCATGATCATTATTGAAGACTCATAAAAGATTATGCTGGATTCTTGTTATGCCCAAAGAGTTTTTAAGCTGGGTTTGGATGATAGGTGTGGCATTTCTCTGAAATTAATATCTCATTTTCCAGAGAGAGCCAACAGGCAAACCAATACATTTCTGTGGCGTACCTGAATCCACAAAGGCCTTTACAGGATATCCGTTGACTTTGCAGTTGATGTAGAGCATGACCACCTGGCCAAAGCTCTCAGGGGCTTCCTCCATAGCGATCGTCATATTCTCCTCAATGTTGTGCTGTCTACACAACAAACAAACAATACACAGAAATTGTAGAATTTGCTGAAAGGACTGTAAAATAAGTTTCTTTAGTGGTTACTGTGAAGAAAAGACAAGAAAATTACACAGCTAGTGATATAGTGGTTAAGGAAAAAAAGATGTCCACAAGAGTAAAGGTTATGAGTGAACAATAAATATCCACAAAAACAGTGGTTACACAAGAAAGCTGAGCCAAGTAAGTGATAACAGGCATCATGACGTACATTCACCAGAAGATTTCAACACTTGCAGAACATTGGCAGCTCCTGTTTTACGGTCACGTGGGAATCATTTAAACCTCAGAACATTTGAAAATTCCAATTACCAGTAAGTCTGTATGATCAGAGATCAACAAATCTTATTTTATTTTATTGTATATATATATATATATATATATATATATATATATATATCGAGATCAACAGTAGAGACAACAACCGTTGTATTAGTTTTTACTATTTTATGGGGAGCATGGATATGTGCTTGAACATCAGGCCAGAATATTAAAACTTACGCTGAACAATTTACCAAAATGTGTCAATATCCCACTAGCCAATCAGAAAGCAGCATTCTATTGCCCGGTCATAATGAGTTTCATAAACTGTTTTGTGGTTGAGTGGTGTGTAAACAACTGTGCATCCTCCACTCAGAGTCCTGCACGGGTCCATTTTTTCATACCCGGACCCACCCATGCCCGTGCAGTGCATTACCCACCCACCCGTAAACCCGTGGTAATTTCAAAGTTAAATCCGTACCCACCCGGACCCGTTAATATTCTACCCGTTACCCACCCGTGCCCGTGAAAAAATACTTCAAATCGAAAGTAGGCATGACGTGACTGATGTCATAACGGCTGCGGTGATATCAAAAATAGGTAAAATAGATAGATAAATCTAAATTAGGGATGTGCATTTGATTGATGGATAGCCTAAATTCCGCCGACGTATCATAAAGAGTTCAATACTTATTTACAGTGGCCTTCCATCTACAGCACCGGCAGGGGGGAGCAATAGCTTGAAAATGCTGTCGAGTGTAGGCTACACCTCTGAACGTCCAGCAGCACGTTCAGGAAGAGGGAGTCTGTGCGTCCGTGACGAGAAATATTTCTCACTCCCTTCCCCTCCTTCCATTCTCGTGGCACGGCAAAGTAAACCCCACTGAACCGTTGTTCACTAGTTGGGCTGCATTAGAACTAGTTAGCTGACATTGTTGACAGACAGTATCCCGATTCGCACGGCTACAGGGGTGGCTTTTACTTCGGAAAAGTTTGTTTTACAAATCCGAAGCAACGCCATATGAAACGACCCCCAAATAGTTGCAGATTATAGTGTAGTGGGCCAGATAAGATCGCTTCAGCTAAAGAGTACTCATAGTTTACTTCGCTTGTTAGCTTATCATTATCAAGTCAAGTCAAGTTTATTGTCAATTTCTTTACATGCACTGGTCATACAAAGAATTTGAAATTGCGTTTCTTGCTCTCCCATGCAGACATAGACTAATCTAGGTAAGGACATAGACAGTATAGACATAGACAGTACTCATACATGGACATAGACAGTATGGACGTAGACATTGCTCATACAGACATTTAAAGTGCAAGACTGGACAACAGAAGACTTGTAGAGAACATACATTAAGAGGAGGTATTTTGTTGTTCTTTTTCTAAAAGCTTTTTTCTTTATAGCGTTCTGACATAGTAATAGTAGCATTTGAAGAAAATAAATAATTAAAAAAGGTTTTTATTAAATACACCAGCAGCAGTATGTGTGTGTGTGTGTGTGTTTGTATGTGTTTTGTGTGTGTGTGTGTGTGTGTGTGTGTGTGTGTGTGTGTGTGTGTGTGTGTGTGTGTGTGTGTGTGTGTGTGTGTGTGTGTGTGTGTGTGTGTGTGTGTTTAGTGCAGGTAGAAAGTGCGGTGTGCGTCTGTTATTATTATTAGCGTTAGAGATATTGAAATAACCTGCCATTGTTGACGCTGACATTGGCAAACAGCTAGGCATTACAAGTAGGCTAGCTTACCTTGCAGAAGTTTACGCTGGCCAAATCAGACGCAAATTGATGTGACATTATTCCCGAACAGTTGCAGATGACAGTCCATGTTTACAAAACCATCACCAATTGCAGATTTACAGTGTCCACGATTTATTTATGAATGCCCAATGCCCATTCCTGAAATGCACGAGATGCGTGGCTTCTCCCTGGCTGTGTGTGTCGTGTCGGCGGGGGCGGGACGCTTTCAGACACGCTCGTTTTGGAAATGAAAGATGAGCATCGTATCTAGAACTACCAGAGAAATTAGAATACAGGGGAGCTACTAGGTTAATTTAATGTAACCCTGCAGTAGTTTTCATTTGTGACATTCGAATATTCGTGCACATCCCTCATCTAAATAGATACAAATCTAAATAGATAAAAAAGAAAATAGCCTCCTACTATGACCATTTTGATTGACGTGCTACCCGAGCTACCCACCCGTATTTTAACCTACCCGCCCGCATACCCACCCGTGAAATTTCAGAACGTTAAAACCCCGCCCGTTTGGGCAACTATTTACCCGTACCCGTGGGTACCCGACCCGGTGCAGGACTCTGCCTCCACTGCATCACAGGGTAACCTAGATTGTCAGTTACCTCAGCCAAACAGCAGAGGGAGCCAGAGATACTAAATCTAAAAATAGACACATCCTGATTGGCTGACTAACCAGAGGGCGGTACTCAGCTCACTCCTGCTCTGTAGAGCTTTGGAGCCAGTGACTGATGCCAGGTCAGCCTGCCTGGCGTGAGGTGTTGAGTGGAAGGGTCATACTGAGCCGTACATGATATCCTCCAGTTGAGTGTACGCTTAGGTGCTAATAGCATACTTAGCTAGTTGGTTAAGTTACCAAACTTGCTAAAGTAATTACTAGCACATTTCCTGTTTTAGAAACAGATTGGTATATTTGTGGCCTGTACAGGACCATGTTCCGCGAAAGCATAGTTGTTAACCAGTTAGCAACTTACTAGGTCTCCAATGGGAAGTTGCATTGCAACCAAGTAAGTTGCTGACTTAGTTAAATAACAATAGAATAACGATAGTAGTGGTGATGTTCAGAGATGCAATGGATTATCATATTACAATGCACTTAACTAATGGGAAATTGTTTGGCTTATTTTTTTTGTTTGTTTTGTTGTACATTAGTTATTCAATGATTCAATTATTTCTTTTGTCTTGCTATACTTTTCCTTCCAACTTACTGCGCCCCCCTAGCACCCCGCCGCGACCCTCCCAGGGCTCCCCGACTTTGAAATTCACTGGTCTATATTTGGTATGGGCCCTAAGAGTGCGAGTTACACACAAACACATCAACACAGTAAACAGTATTAACAGTAAGTATAGTATTCACACACACACACACACACACACACACACACACACACACACACACACACACACACACACACACACACACACACACACACACAGTAGCTCTGTCTAAGGCCATGTATACCATAGGCTTATGTTCCTGGGCTGCTGGCGGGGGCTATGGAGCGCATGGTTATACTGAGCTACACTCTACCTGATATCCTCCTCTATTTTGGCCTGAGCATCCAGGTCAAAGGGGTCGGCCGTGAGCAGTCGGATCCGCTCCTGCTCCCTGCGGGCCCTGTCTTGCTGCTGCTCCTGCAGCACCTTGGTGAAGCGCTCTGGGACCAGACAGGGAAGAACGAACACACGAACACACACACACACACACACACACACACAAAAGACAAGTACTGACATCAGCAATGTGAGACTTTGTCAAGTCAGATGTGTTTTGTAAGAGAAGCTTGTTCTAGCTTGCTTGGAGGACGCCATTTTTTTCACCCAAATGTCTTTTGCACAGTTGTACCCCAACTGTTTGGCCATAATTGAACAATATAACAATGTTTGAAACAGTAGTGTGGAATAAAATGAAAAAAAAAAACAACAGTGTTGTGGACGACCAACAAGACATTAGTTTTTGTCTATTGTTTCTTTTCCTCATTTTACAGACATTAGTGCATTTACCATTTAGCAAAGATGGTGACAGTAACACTGTAAACACAGTATCATACTACGGACAAGTGCACTTGCTATTTTGCATTGCATTACCGCTAGCGAAATCCTTTCAACAACAGCCTTGACATTATTGACACACTTTCGAATTCACCAAAAACAGGAGCAGTCTGGAAATGAGAATTGACTTGTAGTAACAAATCTGTGGCATTTCAAGGCAAGAAAATCATGATCTCCCAAATGCATTACGAATAAATTCAACAGACCCACGTTGTGTGCAAAAGCTCAAAAGCAGACCGGTTTCCAAAGGACAGACCGACCACAATAACAGCATTTGCTGCACGTGACGGAAAATTACATTACATACACTTAGGCAACATACAGCTGTTCACTTTCAAGGTATTGGTTACAGTCCGTGGAAGCAGGATTAGGTGCCTTGCTCAAGTGCACTTCAGCGACGGATGTACATGTGGGAGACAAAACAAATTCACTCTCGGTAATGTTTGGATTCGAACCGTCAACCTTCTTAACCTGAGACCAAATCCCTAATCAAATGGCAACATTTTGTGAAAATAATAAAAACGCTGCACATTCTGTTCTATGTTTTATTGATGAAGTGACTGGCCTTCTGGACACTGGAGACATTGAGAATGGACTAGGTCCGAAACGTCTGTTGCTCCAGTTAACCTCTGACTTCTGTTGTAAAATTTCGGCTATAATATACTTTTTCACACAAGCCTTGTGAGCGCCTCGTTTTTTTCATTAACTCGAGTAATTATTATGATTATTAATAATAATAATATGTTTGATTTCACATCAAGTGACCAAGAATACGTTGGTGTGTGACACTTCCTTTGTTCTAACCGCATGAATACATCAGCAGCGACCTGAGCGAGGCGAGCAACGGAAGTAATTGACTTTGCATCAATTCGGGCGACATAATCAATTCGGGCGACTAAAGGCGATTTGGGCGACTAGAGGTGATTTACGCGACGAGAGCAACAGTTTGTAGTTGAACTCCTGGGAATATTATGAAAATTAGCTATGACACGGTTCGGCGACAGCCGCCACAGCAAATGGGAATGTTGGAATGCTTGCATTCTGCTTTCAATGGACATACTCTAGTCGCTTCAATCGTTCATATCGCTCTTGCTATACAGCAGCGATTCTGTCGCGGTCTGTGTATTTCCCCGGGATCACTTCATGCAGGTAACACAAATAAGGACGGCTGGGTGGTACTCACCCAGGTCCCCACTGAGCAAGGCGTCAGCCAGAGGCGGGTTCCTCTCCTTGAGCAGGGAGAGCTCGTGTGGGTTTGCCAGCAGCATGTCTCTAAGTAGCGCGGGATCCTCCAGGCCCTGGGGCGAGGTGGCCGGCCGGGCGGCCGTAGGGGAGGCAGCCGGGGCTGGGGAAGGGACAGGGGCAGCGGCAGGGGCTGCAGGCTGCTGGGCGGTGCTGCGTGTGGTGCGCGCCGGCTGGGCTGACTGTCTGCTGCCACCAGACGTGCCAGGGACTGCTATGCTGCTGAAGTCGATCCGAGGGAGACCTGGGAAGAATAACGGTGGGGAGAGGACAAGGATGAAGGAGGGAGGGAGGGAAAACATGTCAAGAACGCCTTGACAAGGAATACATTCTGAACAAGGAAACCATACTTCAGAATCTCAAAAATCAGAATGCTGTTGATACCAGACTAAAATAAATGGTGGGAGAGACTAGCCAAAAGTTCTAGCGAAGCAAAAAAAAAAAAACTTTTTCCCTGAATTCACAGATCCACACATTCCATTTGTTAATATGGTATGAATAAAAATAACAGATTTAAGATAGATAGATAGATAGATAGATAGATAGATAGATAGATAGATAGATAGATAGATAGATAGATAGATAGATAGATAGATAGATAGATAGCCCCAAAGGGAAACTTGTTTTCACCACCCTCATAACTTGTTATAGCCAACATGAAGACATAAATATACAACTCAATACACGATCATCAAACATGTGTATTATATTACTACTACTACCATTTACCATCAATACTAAAAGACTCCTCTGTAACTGGTTATTATTGTATTACCGGGGAAGGAGGGCTGTGCTGGAGGTCTCCTGGAGGCCTGTCTGAGAACCACCACGTCCCCATCCTTCAGGCCATACGTCCCCAAGGAGCGGGTGAGGTCTCTTAGGGGCTGCTCTGCATAGGTGATCTGAGAATCAAATAACCATTAAAGGGTTTACATTTTTATTAAAATTGCTGAAGTGCTTCTTCTGAATTAAAATTGACATCTAGACTTCACTAGAACAAAACGGAACCAAAGCAATAATTCAGCAGTAATTTAGTTTGAGCTAAAACGTAACCTCCACTGTAACAAATGTGTGCTTGGGATTCAATACACATTTACATGACATGACCTGGCACAGTGAAACCTTGTATAGCTTAACAGACAATTTGTAAGGGCGCCTTTTTCATTCTTTGGCACAATGGTACGCTGACACTGATACTAATACTAATAAACGAGTGAGTTTGCCCTATACTTTGTTATGAGTTCGGCTCGACAATTTCATTCTCATTAGCGATTAGCCTATGTATCATGTGACATACCAGTTAGTAGTTCTAGTTCTAGTGATTTTGACTGTCGAATGACATTTCGGACACATTGAAAGCTAACCAGTTGCTCAGCACCGCCCTGAAATGACATGTTTACTACACTGGCTAAAGTGGTCAGTTGAGGAAAGATAAGCAATAAGGTCATCAGTCAAAAGAGAGCATGAAAACACACGGGTCAACGTGTTAAAGATAAGGCGAGGTAATCTGTCGTTAATCTGAAACTTATTTGACTGTTAAACAAAGTGGTCCATTAGCTACATGCACAGTAGGCTAACAGTTAGAGCCAGATTTCCCAATTGGGTGACTCAACCAAAATATAACATTATGAAATCCACACGAAAGCGAGACGGTCCTTGGTAAACATGTTGTTAATCTATAAATTGACAGGCGGGCTACTTTGAAGTTAGCTACTTTGCCAGCTAATGTCAGTGACAAACTGGGAGCTCCATTCAGGCTGACTGTTAGCCACAAAGGCTTGACTTATGAAGTGGTTACCTGAATCTCCGCAGCCGGTATTCCCGATTCTAATTCACAGAGAGCCACAAAGTCTCTTAGTTCAAGATCTGGAGAAACGTCGAGGGCAAAAGTTGTTTCCGAGCTGTCTCTCGGTTCGCAAAATACGGTCAAAAGCATTGCGCCTGGGGTCACTTGAACCCGATTGAAAGTAGTGCTTCTCCCCCAATTAGCTTGCTAGCGTTTAGTGTAGCTTTGCTGCTTTCCAGTTTGCTTTCTGTTTCACGTTTGATCTCATAAGCCAATCAGCATTAATGTTCAAAAACACACAGGCGGTCGTACTACTACTCGATGTCGACTTATATTTAAATACACGGCAACGACATCCAAGATCAGACAATAGTCAACTATCACTTCTCAGTGGGTCCCCTGCTTGCTTACAATCATCAAAGAAAATGGAATCTTGTACAAGAACGACCACTGGCTGGTGTGGCCAGGAGTGGCACTGCAGCTATAGCTATTATCATCCAGCCAAGTAAATATTGAATGGGTGCCAATGGGGCTGTACGCTTCTCATAGAACTATCTGCCCGTGTGATTTTTTCCCTGGAAACAATGAAGTCGCGTTCGATAGATATGAGTAAGTGAAAGCATTTGCCGGCACGTTTGCATCTTGTCAAGTGTTAGATTCGTGAAAATGACCCTTATTCCAACTATAGCAATGACATAACACGTGACAATCGACTTTACGGCACTACGCCATTTGTTTTGTAGTTTTAAGTCTGACTTCAGATGTCGATGTGTTTAAAGTTATGTTAGGATTATTGCGGACACCTGTTATTTATTGCATTTAAGGTGGTGGAAAAGCTGCATGTGTACATGGGGTAAAGGAAATGACTGCGCTCATCCTTAAGAATTTGGGCACCTTCAATTAACATGTTGGACGGCGGTGGGGGGTTTTGAGGTGTGTGACCGTAGATCTCTCTGCTAGGATCAGTCAGAGTACGTCTCTCGTCAGCTCTGGTCGTGAATAGTCGCAGAGATTCCTCAGCCAGCAGGTATTAGCCGAATGCTAGCGTGTTGCAGGACAAAACTAACACGTCTTTGGGAGAACAAAGCCATGTCAGGAACCTTTAACTTCACTTCTAATACAACTTCCATGATAAGGTACAGAATGTGCACACACCTTTACAAACCAGAGAACAGAACCGTCACAAATCCCTGCTGAGCCATTTAGCCCAATAGGCTCCCATTCATCTTTTACTTGGCTGCGTTCGCCAACGGGGCTATATGGGAGCCAATGAGAGACGCCTATCTCATAGCTTAGAGAATTTCTGCAATCATCTACCCCACTGCCGTAAATTGTTTAAAACACACTGACGTAAACCGCTTTGTGTGTGCTACCCGCTGTGGGAAAACTGCACAGCACAGACATCAAATGAGGCATTAACTCACCAAATATGCAATCCCAGGGTTTTCCTCTGAGCTGCCATGCAATCTAAACCACTTTCCAAAGAACACCCGCGTGTTTAGTAGAAAGTATCCTACCTCTGAAGGCTGTGTTCTTTTTGGCACTTCTCTTCAGGATTAATGTGGGTCAAAACTGTTTTTAAAAAATATATATTATTATTATTATTATTATTATTATTATTATTTAGGCCTACCTCATCGTTTACCAAAATCATCCTCCTTCATACACTGCCTGGCCTAAATAGAAGTTCCCACCAAAAAAGGTCACACATTAAAATGTTATTGGACTGCTTTTAGTTTTGATCATGGTGCGCATTTGGTGTTGCATTGTTTAACTCGTGTAGCCTATAAGATCTGGATGCATTTCCATCTATTGCTGCATTAAGTGTTCACCAAGACCAGGGATGTGTCTCAAATGCCGCACTTGTGCACTTCGGGCACTGTTTTTCAGTGCCTAGGGCGCTCACACTGAAAATTTCAGTTGAGCCAGTGCACTGAAAGTGCCAGGATGATCCCCTAACAATGGCGGAAAAATGCAGTGCTTGAATGATGGACACTGCACGCACTAAACGGCGGCCATGTTGACAATGACATGGAGGAAATGTGGCATTCAGTTCAGTAGAAGAGTTTGGTCAACAGTCTCCTAATTCTGTAAGTAATGTTGATGGGACACCGACCTTTTCATGCCAACCAAAGTATTGTATGTGTGATTGTTGTCCTTTGGGGTGAAGGACATGGAAATACAAGCACCAGACGCTGTGCATTGTAAACAGTAGCCAACTCATATTTTGGCAAGCTAATGCCATGCTCAGCCGTCATTTCCAGCGAGGGCACAGTGCATAGTGCTCAATTTTTTCCACGACACTATGCACTAAAGACCTCAGTGCACTGTGTGCACTGTGCACTGACTGTCAGTGCACTGACAGAAGTGCGTCATTTGAGACACAGCCCTGGTGATTGTCTACTGTTTTTCTTTTTTGATGGCACCAAAAGCAAGGGGAAGAGGGAGAACACAACCCCATGCATTGGCCACCAGATGGTGCTGAGAGTTTAGGCCCATTGAAACAATAGGCTCGTTCGTGACGAAGCAGTACGATTTTTGCTAGGCAGTGGGCATGCGCACTTTGCCAGTTTCTCACAATGCATCAAACTGGCAAAGTGTGCATGCCCACTGCCTAGCAAAAATCTTACTGCATTGTCACGACCGAGCCCAATGCAACACCTATGCCATAATCAAAGCTGAAGGCGACCTTTTTTGTGGCAACTTTTTTTGTGCCTCGCAGTATAGGCCCATATAAATTGTATAACATTTGGCAAAACAGAACACTCTTCATGGCAGTTCATTATTCTGGGGGGGGGGTGCAAAGTTCAAGGCAGGTGGGGAAAGGCTTCATTGTGGTCCTCCTCCTCCCACCCCCCCTTTTTTTAAACTGAGAAATCCACACTCACCCCTTGACGGTGTGTAAGGGGTGATAGGTTGTAAAAGCCTGACTTCATTTAATAAAATATCTGTGTATGTGTTGTGTATGCACTTATTAGGCCTATTTATTTTATAGTACAGTACTGTTTGTCATTTGAAGAATTATATGTAGTGTAGCCAAGCACAGGGCCAATCAGTATGGTTCATTAGCCTTGGTCTCATTAGCCGCGCTTCAGCGGCCCGGGGCCGCCCGGGGCTCAGGAGAGTGGCCGGCTCGGAGCTGCCGGCCCGGGCCATTTTTTGCCTGATCGGACTCATAGCCGACCCCAGGCACATTCAGGTACACGCCTTGTTTGTGAAACGTCAGTCGGGCACAGCCCACTTTCGCCCCAAATCACAGAAGGACAACAACAGAACGACAAAGGAGGAGAATAAAATGGAGCAAACTCTGCTGGAGCAGGTCGCCGTTTGGCTCGTAGCCTACGGACAAAGACGACAAGAACTGCAAAGAAAATGGCTTGCCTTTCAAGAACAGTTTTATTACATGGCAAAGTTGTCGATTCAGAAGCTGTATGGGACGCAGCGCATGTTAAGAAGACAAAGACGCATGAAAATACGAGCAGCTCGACAACTGAGAGTGAACAGAAGGAGACGTGCGAACATGCCCAGTTAATCCCCCCAATCGCGCACAGAAGCATGAGCCCCGGACATAGCGAGACATGAATGTGCAGGTAATTGAATAAGTTACCATGTGAAAGGAGACCAAATCCCTGAGACATAGCACCTTCATCAGTTGCTATAGAAAATTATATCATAGCCCCGGACATAGCGACACACCCCCTCGTTGCGGCGTGCCACCTGTCTATTCATTCATGTTATTTCCATCCATTTGACATTAAAGCCCTTGTGTAAATTTCAAACTGTGTTTGGCGATCAGTCTGAAACGTGCGATATAGCCTACCAGACCTTCGGCGATAATAGCGCAAAAGCTAAATAAGCCGACATAAATGTCATGTGTGAGTATTTGTGAGACACTTTTTATTGGTGTCCAGTGGAAAGCATGCCAAATCACGATAATGGCACAAGAGTTGGCGGCTAAAAGCAGAAAAAAGCCGACATGACTTAGCTATGACATCCCAAGTTTAAGTGTAGTGGTGCCCATGATCCGATAACAACAAAAAAGTTATGTTGACTAAATAACTTTAAAAACACAAACAGAAGTGCCAAGGTTGCATCCTATGAAATTATGCCATAAGAAAGCCAAACACCCCAAACTAATGCTTAACCATAATTTGCCCAGAATTTAGCGATAAGTCCCCCATGCAGCCACATTTTTACACAGAGGTTGACCCCGCCTCCGAGCCTCGGCGGTGCTTGCTGGCCCATCGAATTCGACGGGCCAGGGAAATCGGCCCTTAGCCCCACAACCTGGCCCGGCGGCCATCTTTAGCACCTAGCCCCCTTTTGATGAGATCACCGTCAGCCCCCTTTTGTCCGGGCCAGCCCGGGGCTGGCCCTGCAATGAGACCAAGGCTAAATTGTTGTATTTGCTTTCTTTGTCTGAGTCCTCTGCTTTGGGCCTTTGTCAAGACATAGAAAAAGGGCACGATCGGGATGAAGCAGTGCTGCTTTTGCTTGGCAGCATGCATGCACACTTTGCCAGTTTGACGCATTCTGGTTAACCACAATGCATCAAACTGGCAAAGTGCGCATGTGCACTGCCTGACGAAAGCAGCACTGCTGTCTCACGAACGTGCCCATTGTGTTCATGTTCCCAAAACCGCTCACACAATGTCACACAATATGTCATACAACCAACAGTACAGGCTATTAAATGATGCTCTGTTTGGAGTGAGATCCTTAATCTACTGGCAGCACTTCAATACATAAAAGTCAACGTACTAAGAATTTAACGGAGACTAGGAGAAGGACTGTATTTGTACAGTTATTTTTATTGAGAGGCCACAGCTCTTGCATATTACAACTGTTGGCTTTGATAAGGCAAAAGCAAGAATGAATTCACCAGCTAATTCACAGAAGAAAACAAAAAGCTTGTTTGGGAGGGCAGGACCCCACAGGCATGCATTGATGGCTCAGAGTGCAATGTACAGCGTCATATGTACAAAAAACAACAGTGCGATTCAGACTAATGGCACAACCCTCATTCGCTTGAAAGAAAGAAAAAAATCAGACAAAGACAATAGCTTTTTCATGTTTCAAGAAATAAATACAAAATAAAGTATCTCAAATAGGATGGCTTATGATAATATTGCATTTCTGGAATACCAACCTTTTTCGGTTTTAGATGGCTATTTTGGTGGTAAACTGCAACATTGACACAAGATGGAGGAAATGTGCAGTATATAAATCATAAAGGAATACACATGAGGAAGTGCAGACAGAGAGAAGACGGTTACTCTGAAGAGCAGTGAACTAAAAGACAGAGGTTTCTTTTTCCGCTTCGAAGCAGTTGGCATTCACTTAAAAAGAGACAAGACAAAGAAAAGGTCCACGCACTCTTCTTCACGACAATGTACAATAAATGTATGTAACAGTACGTCAAAGCGCCATATATGTATCGCATTGGACAAGGACACACCTAATAGTCTCACGCAACATTGTCAAACAAATGGTACTCCATATTGCTTAGGAACACATAGAAAGAAATTCCGAACTCAATGATTCAAAACAAAAAAAACAAAGAAATTGGTGCTATTTTTCATATCATGACACAGCTAAACTGTTGACATTTTTTAAGACTTTTAAATTTTTTACCTTTTTTTTATAACTCAGTTACAATTACTATTCTTTTTTTTAATTAGATAGCTCTTTTCATGGGCGTTTCGAGTCAACAGAGAGGTCCTAGAGTGGCTAGACTGAGTAAACGGAGTCATCACATGCATCAGTTACCAGGCTAAGTTAAAATGTGATAAGGGTTTCAGGAGGAGGGCGATATTGGGGGTAGGTAGGATGACAAGGGCAGGTTAAGAGAGGGGAGAGGAGGGGGAGGTGGGGGATGGGGGGTGGGGGGGTCAGAGTCAGAGGACGGACAGTAGTGGTGGTGTCGTAGGTGATGGCGGTGGTGGTGGTGGGGGCACAAATGGAGGTAAGTGCTCTAGTCATCTTCCTCATCCTCCTCGTCACTGTCCTTCATGGAGATGCCCTGCATGCCTCCTTCCCTCACCGAGGCTGAGGCCTCCTCCACGGTCAAGCGATTGCGCACAGTGTCGTACATCTTGCTGTTGAGCGTGGAGTCCAGAACCCCCTGGAGACGGAAGTCTCTGTACTTTTTCTGTAAGGTCACAAAAATAGACTCAATACAGCATATCATTTCATTGAAATCAGTTGTAATAATAATTTTTAAAAAATTTCAACATTTTGTAATAAATGATCACTTCTGAACCGAACCCAGGTGAGCCTACACGCATTTTGTTGGTTAACCTACACACATTTTTCTGCATGAGACAGATCATAACTGTGGTACAGTATGCCAATTGGAAAATTTTATAGAATGTGAATTCTGAATCCAGGTGCTGCCAGAATTAGTCACACTTATACAATACAGACAGTTGTCTGTGCGAGACACTGTGTTGCAGGATGTCACCTTTAAAGGGACACTGTGCAGGAAATGGTCAAAAAGGGTACTGCAACTATGCTGCTCATTGAAACCAGGCTTCCAATTGCCAAATTGTATCTTTACATGAAAGTTTACTAAGTAATAAACAAATATTTTCCAGTATGGTCCATGTAGAGTCATTTTTGCAGCTAAAAATGTCTATTTTTGGAAATTCAAAATGGCTATTTTTGGAAATTCAAAATGGCGGACCACGGAGAAGATCCCCCTTTTCATGTATGAAAAGTGCAATTTTTCCAGTCATAATGAATACTTAGAATTTGATGCTGGTGGTAAGTATTCATGCACACAGTGTCCCTTTAAAGAGGAGGAAAAATCCGCAGTCACGAGCTGAGTCTTATGATTTATTTATAAATTCGTTTCAAATATATTTATTGTGAAACATTCCTTTCAAGGCACTTTGTTTGACATTTACATGTTTCCTTTTTAAGAAAAAGTCTGACACATACATAAACAACAAAAAAGGTATAGCAACAATATCTATAAATAAAATAGGGACAATAAAAACAAATGACAATAACAAAAGTACTGAAAATAAAAACAAAAACACAATAAGTGACAGTGTCCCGCTGTAAAGAGATTAAGTAACAGCTCCAAAAGCTACAGGACTACAACCCCCCTATCCCCCCCACGCCCCGTCCCACCCTCCCCCAGGAGTGCTACGCTGTGGTCATATTAGTCAGTTATTGAATGAAGGTAAGAGACTAATGGCTCCCAAGTTTTTTCAAACTCTCTCAGTTTTTCTTTTAGGATGCATCTAATTCTTTCCAGGTGAAGAGTGTCGGTCAGGTCTGAAAGCCAGTGCTTAAATGAGGGCACCTCTTTGTCCTTCCAATGTAAAAGGATCAGCTTCTTGGCCGTTATGACACCATATGACAGGAGACGCTGTTGTGCTACATTAAGCTTTAAGAGCTCATCAGATATTCCCAGAATGATCAGAACAGGATCTGGGATTATTTGGACTTCCAGAATCCTAGACAGGAAATTAAATATGTCACCCCAATATTTTTGTAGTTTATGACATAGGGCATAACTGTGTGATAAGGTAGCCTCCGCACATTCACATTTCTCGCACAATGGCGATATGTCTGGGAATATTTTATGTAACTTGACCTTGGAGTAATGTAGCCTATGTAGAATTTTAAATTGTATCAGACAGTGTCGGGTGTTAATGGAACAGTCATGTATATGTTCAAGGCATTCTTCCCACACATACTGAGGTATTTGGGTTCCAAGCTCCATTTCCCATTTGTCTTTTAGGGCATCCGTTTTGGGAGAACTCATGCTCAGCAATGTGCCATACAGTTGAGAGATAATGGAGTGTGACCTGGCAAACATTTTAATGGAGATCTCCAAAGCATTGGGTGCTACCGTTTCAAAATCCGGGAGATGTGTTTTGACATAGTTCCTAATCTGGAGGTATCTGAAGAAATGATTCTTTGGTAATTTAAATTTCTCCTGGAGTTGTTGAAAAGAGGCAAAAGTACCCTTAATGTACAAGTCCCCAATGTTTCTTATCCCAGACTCCCTCCACACATTGAACGCTCCATCTAAGGTGGAGGGGGTGAATGTCGGGTTGGCCGCTACAGGCAACAGAGAGGACAGCACACCAAGATTGAAATGTTTTCTCATTTGTTTCCATGTCCTAATAGTATCATGAATTATAGGGTTGTTCTTGTAATATGTTTTGCTGACCTTCACAGGTGCTAGTAAAACTGCTCTTATTGAGTATGGTAAACAGTCTTCACGCTCCATCTCCAACCCATTGAAAGGTGAAGGGGCATCCTCCAACCAGTGTGCGATAGAGCGCAACCCAGCAGCCCAATAGTAGTGCTTGAAGTCCGGTAGTGCTAGCCCTCCAACAGGTTTATGCTTACATAGGTGTTCCTTTTTAATTCTGTGTGCTTTGTAGTTCCATATAAATGGAAGAACGATGGAGTCTATTTTCTTAAAGAAAGATTTAGTGAGAAATATAGGCAGATTTTGAAAAAGGTAAAGTATCTGAGGGAGAAAGATCATTTTGATGGCATTGACCCTTCCCAAAAGGGAAATTGGCAGCGTTCTCCAAAACTGAATGTTGTGTTCTAGTTTTCTTAGCAAGGCCGGAAAATTGGCCTTATAAAGGGCATTGTAGTTCTTGGTGATTGTCACTCCTAAATAAGTTAAGCTGTCATGGACCACCCGTAGAGGGAGCTGTTTAAGCCACTCCTGGTCTCCCAGTCGTATTGGTAGCAGCTCACTTTTACCCCAATTAATCCTATACCCAGAAAAGGTTCCAAACATGCTAAACACGTCCAATACTGCAGGAATGGTTACTGATGGTTCTGTGATATATAACAATATGTCATCTGCATACAAAGAGATCTTGTTTTTAGTGCATTCTGTGTCGTAGCCATGAATGCCAGGATGTGCACGAATAGTTTCCGCAAGCGGCTCTATGGCTAGGGCGAAGAGTAGTGGGCTAAGTGGACAGCCCTGTCTAGTACCTCTACCCAGCTGAAATGGGGCAGACAGTGTCCGATTTGTAAGTATTTTAGCACAAGGATTATTATACATCAGCTTGATCCAGGACAGAAAGGTGTGGCCACATCCAAACTTTTCCAGGACAGCAAAGAGGTAGGGAAATTCCACCCGATCAAAGGCCTTTTCAGCATCTAGGCTAAGGATGACAAGGTCTTGTGTGGGTGGTCTGCTACAGTGCATGACATTGAGGACACGTCTTAGGTTGTAAAAGGAGTTTCTATTTGGAATAAACCCTGTTTGGTCTGGATGCACTAATTTGCCCATAAAGGCATTAAGCCTCTTGGCTAGCGTCTTAGCTAGAATTTTTTGGTCAGTGTTTAATAAGGAAATTGGCCTATATGAGCCCACTTCCTCTGGGTCCTTTCCTTTTTTTAATAGCAAAGTGATGGTAGCTTCAGTTAGAGTTTGGGGTAGCACACCATCCTCACATGACCGTGTGTATAAAGCACGCAGGTATGGAACCAACAATAGTCCAAATTTTTTGTAAATCTCATTACTAAGCCCATCAGGGCCTGGGCTTTTACCATTGTTTAGTGATTTAATAGTTGCTAATAGCTCCTCACAGCTAATGTCTGCATTTAAGATCTCACGCTCTGTTTCGCTTAAGGATGGGAGGTTACATTTATCCAGAAATGACTGTGCCACGTCCGGAGATGCATTATGTTCAGATGTGTATAGATTTTTGTAGAATTGTGTGAATCTGTCATTAATGTCTTTATGTGAAGTCAGGGCAGTTCCCGCTCCTGAGTTGATTTTATGAATTGCTCTGTCATTTTCAATTTTACGCAATTGTCTTGCAAGTAATTTATGCGGTTTATCACCAAATTCAAAATGTTTTTGTTTTGCAAAAACAAAGGCTCTGCTAATCTTATCAGACAGTATTTTATTCAGCTCGTATTTGAGCGCAGAGATCTTCGTGTGTTTTTCCAGAGAGGGTTGTTGAGCGTTTTCCCTGTCCAACTGATTAATTTGTTTTTCTAATTCTATTTGGTGTTCCTTATTACTCTTCTTGAGGGATGCTTGGAAAGAGATAACACAACCTCTGAAATATGCCTTAAAGGTTTCCCACAATAATGTGGGTGAAACGTCATCTTTATCATTCGTTTCAAGAAAGAGTTTTATGTGTGTTTCTAGGTATTCACAGAACTGGGTCTTTGTAAGTAGCTCAGGGTTGAATCTCCAAGTTTTTTGGGTGGGTAAATGCCCAGGTAGTTTAATTGAAAATGACACTGGACTATGGTCAGAAATAATAATGTTGTGGTATTTGGCATTATAACAATAGGGCAGCAATTTGCCATCAACTAGGAAGAAGTCTATTCTTGAGTAGACATTGTGTACTCTGGAATGAAAGGAATATTCCCTACCTGAAGAGTTAGAGAGCCGCCAAACATCAGCAAGATTCATATTCTTTGTGTATGACCTAAGGAGATCGCATGCCTTTGATGGTTCTATTCTAATGGTTGAGGATCTATCCAAGTATGTGTCCCAAACAAAATTAAAATCTCCACCAAGGACTAGGTTAGTGTTGGAAATGTCTGGGATTAAATTTAGGACTTTTCTAAAAAATTCTGGGTCATCATGGTTTGGACCGTATACATTCAGTAAGGTCATTGGGGTGGAATGAATTTCCCCCACAACAATTACATACCTCCCATCCTTGTCAGCAATAGTGGACAGTTGTTTAAAAGGAACCCCCCGTCGGATAAGAATAGCTGCACCTCTAGCTTTAAGGGAAAAATTAGAATGGTAAATTTGCTGTAGCCATCTGCATCTAAGTCTTCCATGTGAGTCGTTCTTTAGGTGCGTTTCTTGTAGAAAGATAATATCTGCTTGTAATGACTTAAGATGAGCAAGCACTTTACCTCTCTTAACTGGTTCATTAATACCATTCACATTCCAAGAGCAGAAATTTAAGTTGCCACAGATATTTCCAAGCTGTGACCCAGCATGCATTATGTGGGCAGGATGAAGACATACCTTAGTCCCTTCCTCTTCCTAATTTGGTAGTACATATGACCATAAACTAAATAGCACTCCTTCCCACCCTCCCCCTCCCCCCCTCCCCCCTCAGAAACATATAGACACATAGAAAATAATAACACTAATAATAATAAAATAATATATAGATATTGTCAGCCTAACAGTTAGTACAAGATAAGAACCTCCCAAAAAAAAGAGTCTACTCTCTTAAGTGAACAACTAACAGTAATTAACTCTTCATTCTAATAGCTCTGCAGTTATATAATTCCTAACCAAACAACTTTTAAATCAAATTAAATGTTGTGGATCCTCTTAAGGATACAAAGAACAATAGGCATGTGCAATCTTCAAGAATAGAAATGACCTCCTGAAACTCAAATTCGTTTTCTCCCTCTCTCTCTCCCTTTTCTTTTGTAAAAAAAAAAAATAATAAAAAATATAAAATAAAAAAGGAATGTCACTGAGGGTAAGAGAGTAGCAAGGATATAAATGCCAATATATGCATGTGTAATCTTAAAAAAATAGAAATGACCTTCTGAAACTTAAACTTGTTTTTTCTCTCTCTCTTCCCTTTGTTTGTAAACAAAAAATAAAATAAAAATAAACAAGAAATTGTCACTGGAGGTAAGAGAGTAGTGGTGAGGTTACCCAATAACCTTGGTGTTTAAGTGGGCTGTATGGAATGAATAGCGATCATAGCAGTGCAAATGGTCTCACGCGTCTTCCGCCCCGTCGGCACTTTCTTCAGGCGTTGTGCGAGCGCGACCGACCAGGCTTTCAGCAAACAACCGCGCCTTCACCGCATCTGTAAATGTGGTCTCCTTGCCGTTGTGCGTAACTCTCAGCTTGGCTGGGTATAGAAGGCCGAACCTCACTCCCGGTTTGTCACGCAGTAGGTTTCTGGCTGGGGTGAAAGCCGCACGACGTTTGACAACAGCAGGGGGAAAGTCTCTGAAGATTTGAATTGGCCTGTCGTGATATGTGAGGGTTTGAAACTGCTTTACTTTGTTCACAATTTCGTCGAAGGCATCACAGTAGTGCACCCTGACGATCAAGTGCCGCGGTGGTTCTTCATCATCCGGGCGCTCTCGCAGAGCCCTATGAGCTCGGTCGATCCGTGGTCTTTCATCCAACTTTAAGACATCTGTCAACAACTGTGCAACAAAGTCTCTCGTTTTTTGCCCATTTTCCAATCCCTCTTTAACACCGGCAATTCTCAAGTTCTGTCGCTTCGACCGCCCCTCAAGGTCCAGGCACTTTTCTGACAATTTGTCGACTTGACTTTGCAGTGCCTTAACTTTAGCCTCGAGATCCGCAACGACATCGGAGTTAGCATTAGCCGACTCAACTAAACTTTTCAGAGTATCGTTTTGGCCGTCAAGACGAGCATGTACAGCAATAAATGCATTGTCACTGTCCGTCTTCACCGCGGCAATTTCACCTCTCAAGTCTGTACTCACGTCAGCAATCTTCTCGTCAAGCTTGGAGCAAATGTCCGATTTGGCTTGTGCTAATTCCTCCTGCAAAGCGGCTATGGCGGCTAGCACGGCCTGTTGATCCGCACCTCGAGTGCTTGTGTCGGGGTCGCCTTTCCCACTCCGGCTCGGTGCCTCAGCTGGGCCTCCATCCTCAGTCGATTCGGTCCTGGTAGCCGGTTTTGATTTGCCCATTTCGGGTATCCTTTCGTCACTTTCAATGTCACAAATCCACAGACAGCTAAATAAATAATTTAGCTATTATGTGTTTGGTTTTAAATGAAATTTTAAGTTAAATTCTGCAGGAGCTACAGCCAGCGCGTCTTAACTCCTCATCGCTCAGCCGATTTATTTATAAATTACCACCATGTCCACAAGCAAACGTGTTCTGGCTCTTAAGCCAAACACTAATGATGGCCTAAGAACTGAAACACGTCTTGTGGGTGCGGATTTTTCCTCTTCTTTAAGTTAGTTTCTTTTTTGCGCACCCTTAGTTATTTATTTTACTACAGAAGTTGGGCGCGCCCTTTGATAAACTTGAGGATGTCACCTTTACAATCCTGATGAGGATCTTCAGCTGGTAGACGTGAAGTTGCTGCTCCATGCGTTCAGTAAGCCACCTGCCCAGAAGGTCCATGGTCCCAGTGTACCATTGCTGAAACACACAAAAATACAGCGGTCTCCAGCAAAACACGGACACACACACTGACATCTCACACGCAAAATAGAGCAAGGAGAGGGACAAGCAGGACAAAATAAAAAATGCCCGTTGATGGAGAATGGACGAGTCAGTCACAACAGCATGCAATTTGACACAGGGAAATGGCAACTATGACACGCACGCACACACACACACACACACACACACACATACACTCACATTCATCTTCTCTGAGAGTGATGTCTCTAATTGTACAGTAACTAATATGTACAGTATATTTAGGATATAGCACATACAGTTACACACACACACACACACACACACACACACACACACACACACACACACACACACACACACACACACACACACACACACACACACACACACACGTTAACACTCACAGACACACACACACTACACATCCACTTGAATGCACTGGAAGTCAACATATGCGGGACATGTTGACATGGACATGAACGCACACACTGAATTCTGAATTAGTTTTAGCCTGTGCTGATCTCTAAAAGGCTTGCTTTCCACTGTCAACTAAGAAGACCTTGAATCTGCAAAAGAAGGATATAGTAAATGTCATGTAGCAAAAAATAAAAATCACATTTCTGTGAATACAAGACAGTGCTGTTATGAAGAAGCAACGGATCTCACCATCAGAGGGCACTGAAGACTAAGCTGAGAAGTGATATGCAGAAGGTTGCCAGAAAGCCAGAAGGACCTTACTTCACTGTTTTGTGTGGGCTTGGGCCATCTTATCTCCCTGCATGTGTGTTGACAGAGGGTGTATTCTAATATGCGGACTCCCATCCTCCCTTGCATACTTGTGGCCTTGTGATGATGTCACCGACCACAGAAGATTAATTCAATATCTCACAAAAGCACAATTCTAATGTAATTTTCTTATCAAAATTACAATCAGGATGTTGAATGAAGAACAGTCCCCTAAAAGTTGTAGTGGCTCGGCTGACAGCGGGGAAACTTAATTGTTTTCTCCACGGAGGCGGGGCGACAGCTAAACGTGAGGCCACAAGCACAAGTGGAGGACGGGAGTCTGCATATTGGAATGCACCCATAGACATCACGGTCCCTCCTGTCCCTTCCTGTTGCTTGTAGCCTCTTGCCTCAGTGAGGCTCCGCCTCCATCGAGAGAACAAATCGTCCCTTAGTGCGTGCATTGTAATAGTCTCCGAAAAAACTACCAAAACTACCATAGCACTGCACCACTACGACAGTGCACAGGGCCTTTACGGCACACATAACAATACATTGCGGATACGACTGTCATTCTCATAACAGCTAGTTTATAACAGGGGCTTACTGGGTTACATTTCCTTGCTGTCAATGGAGGCAGATCAACATTTGATGGGATTTACCCCATTCAACATCCCAACTGCAAGTGAGATAACATCACGAGGCTACAAGTAACAAGATAGGATGTGAGGAACTATAATGATTGCACCCATTGAGGTAGCCTACAGTTGTTTATTGACTTGTCCAGGAGTATAACAGAATGCAAACAACACCTTCATCTTTCAACATTTTTTGTCAAGAGTTGGCCACGGTAATAATCAAAGCCCAAACGTAAAGTCAATGCATAATTACTCGACAAACTGAACCAAACGTCTTGTAATGAATATTTTTGGATGACATCATCAGGCAAACCCACACACATTAACCAAAGGCAGTGAAATCAAAGACATAGCTGAAAGAGTATGAGTATTTGTGCAAATTAAACTGGCAGGCAACAATGAGTGTACTGTTTTCTTCAACCATTTCTGTACGTAATCTTTTTTTTAATCTGTATGTGCCACTGAAGAGATGCACTCCAAGCATGGAGGCCAACCAAAATAATTTGCTGAAGGCTTCTAAGATGAAAGAGAACAGCACATGTATGAATGCATGAAGAGATTTCTTACCTCATAACAATACAGAATGCGGCTCAATCTTTGACTTAAGATTCTGTGGAGTGACTAGGCAGGAATGACCCTTTCCTTGGTATTATCTGGGGCTGAGGCAACTGTGGGCGTTAACTAATGTGCCAGATTGAAGGAAGTCGATATTTGTTTGGCGCCTTTTGTCCAGAATGAATTGTACAGTAAATTGGAAGAGATTCTGAATTTCATGGTTTTAGTCTTTTAAAGTGGAACCATTGCACAGGCATAGTGTAGCCTATATTACAAAAAAAATCAGATTGATTTATTATTTGGGTGGTTGTTAGGTTGGTTGATTAGTTTGTTAAGCTTTGCATGACATGGATCTTAAACTTGGTGATATCCTTTTATATGGTTGGTGCTTTCATTGATGGAAATAGATGGTCATCGGCATCATATCATCCATGTTTATTGGCATTTGTCTTTATGTTCTTTTTTTTGTGCTTTTTTTTAGGGTTGCCTGTCCACTTCACATAGTCCACTGAATCGTGCATGGCATGCAGGCAGGTCGAGCAGGCTGGTGGTGGGTGCTAGTAAGAGTGTTAGCTTGAGTCTGTGTGTGTAAAGAAAGGGGGGCTTTCAGCAGAGGGTCATGCTAGAAGATGTACACAGGTAGATTATTTGATCCGAACTCATGCCACTCAACAGAATGCGATAAAACAGCAGGACAAAAGAGATAAGTTCCACTTTGTTGAGAGAAAAGAAAAAAGGAAGAAGAAGAAGGTCTTAAAGTCAGAGGGAGTTGTTATGTGTTCAGGTGAGCGAGAGAATTAGCTGGTGAGGAGGAGGAGGAGGAGGAACTGAGAAGAATTATGGGAGAGGAAGAAGGGGAGGAGGAGGTCAGTGTAACAAAACAGAGGTCCCACAACACTGATGATGGGAGGAAGTTTCACAAGTAGTCAACCATCTTGACCATGCACCACTGGAAAAAAAAGATCACACAGTGTCATGACAAACAGAAACAAGGCAACACAGACACTCAAAATGGCAGACAGACGCAGCGGGACATAACAGTATTTCCACCACGTGCATGCAGCACAAAATATGAATACACAATGAATACAACAAGGCACAGCCAACTACGTAAAAGCCTGGAGAAACACATACACTGTACGTATGCGCTCCTCGCATCAATCATACACGTCACACGTCTCACACACTTGAGGGTCAGTTCATTAGGGTTCAACCTTATGAACATGCACTCACGCATAGTGTTCACAACTAATAGTCAACGAATATCCTACTCTCAAGCCCTGGCATAAAATATATGCAGCACAGCACACTGCCAAGGAGACGATAATCCACACAACTCCAGAGGTATCAGCATACACTGTACCTCTCTCTCTCTCTCTCTCTCTCTCTCTCTCTCTCTCTCTCTCTCTCTCTCTCTCTCTCTCTCTCTCTCTCTCTCTCTCTCTCTCTCTCTCTCACACACACACACACACACACACACACACACACACACACTGTAAAACATCAGTAAAAAAAACAAAGACCACATCAGCGTACACGCACAGGGATTATTTCTGTCTAGTGGGCAGTGCTCTCAGTCTTTAACCCTAACAGGTTTTCGTCAATATAAAAAAACGACTAATTAATAACACCAAACAGCTGGTGCACTGCTTGATAATTCCAAGCATGCAATTACTTGAAGGCTTGTCAGGAATATAACAGGCTTGAAAAATGTGGAGGGCTATGTCCAGTTTAAAGTTTTAGTTTAACGGGAGAGCGCTGCTTTCTGAATAATCCCATTTTCAAAATTGCAGAACACTTTGCTTTGCAGCAAAAATGTCGCAGGACACAGAAGGCATAAGCGATATAAAAAATGCTACACTGGACTACAGTGGGATTAACAACATTCATAGTAAAGAGCAAGGAGAGAGACAGAGTGAGAGTAAGATTGTGTGACAGACAGAGAGAGGTAGAGAAAGGGAGAGAGAGCGAGAGAGAGAGAAAGAGGATAAACTTCAACTCTGCGGTTTCTTGACATCGAAATATATTTTGCTTTGTTTCTTTTTCTCAAGTGACTTATCCCTCTCTGCCCAAGTGTTTTGCCTCATTTTGGATAGGCCCCTCCCATAGTAGAGCTTTTGGAGGTGGCGGCATCTTACTTACATCAAATAACCTCTCTATGTACACCTCCTCATTGACCTTATCTCGCAGAATGTCTTGAGAGTGCCGCACAAAGGTTACGTATCCATCCGCCACGTCCATCCCAGGTTTCTACAAAAAGTCAGCAACAACAAGACAGTGTTAACAGCCTTAGTATGATAATGCGGAAAAAAAATTCCCGCACTGAGACTTTTGTTTTTTAAAAATATTTTATTTCGGAGAGTCCGGGCCAAGCTGGCAACATATAAAAAAGAAGACAACGTGAAAAGTAAAGAATGAAAGGAATTTGCCGGGTAGGCAGATGGTAGGTTAAAATAGGAAAGGAGGACAACACAGAAAGGCTTCAAACACTGGTGGGACACAGTCATGCACAGTGAACAGACGGACCATGACCGAACATGATGGCTACAGTAGCTAATCTTTAGTCCAGGTGTTAGCAGGCTAATGTGGTTTAAATTAAGCAGTTGTCACAACTGAATGTTTGTTAATTATAATTTAAAAAATGATTATAATTAAATGATAAATGTTAAAGGTGGCCAAATTGGAATCAAGACATATAGTTCTACGGTAGACATGGTAGATACCACCAGCATTTGGAAAAAATATCAATACATACTGTTAGATATGTAAATACTACTACTTTCAAGACACCAGACACAACACAGACAGTAGGCACACACAAAGGCAAACTGGCATGACCACTTACAGGGACATCCACATACTTTGAGGCCGCTTTCACCTGAAATCAAAAAAACATTTGTCTTTACAGTACAGGTGTCTGGCAGCACAACCATGCATAGAAGTCTTCATTGATGTCATCTTACATAGGCTAGGCTAACCTATTGTCTCGTCTGGGCTCCACTCATATTAGCCTATTCTAAATATGGAGTGGAGCTATAGAACCATTTAAAATTATAGCAATCCAAATCAATCAGAATTTAAGAACAACTAATATCTGTGCATAGCGTAATGAGAAACAACTTAACAAGTTTAGAATTCATTTCCTTGTAAAAGACAAAGCCTTCAAGGGGTACTTTGAGGTTTCAGACATTTTGGCGATAATTTTTGAATGACAGCTGCATGTTGTGTTGGTAGCAAAACCATGCCATCAATAGGATTTCAACTGCAATAGCTTTTGATGGCAGCTCACAAAACACAAAGTCACACACAATGACTCTTGAGACACACTCAATAGAAGATGGTTTATATATCGCAGGCCTACCTGAGGTCATCGTCCTGTCAATACCATCTTTGGGGAAAGGCAGGTACAAGTTGACTTGGTATCCTACTTGACATTTAAAGTGGAATGTATTGACTTGTGATGACTTTCCCTCAAGATTCCAGATGACTTCAAGTGATGTAGAAGGAATCTGTGTTTTCTTATTTGCCTATAAGAACCCTGCCCTCCCAACCATAGACAATACTGGGTAGCCTCTTACTGCAGATGGCCCCAACAGGGCCTATTCACTCTTGGCTGAAAACATTCAACTACTACATCATAACATTGATATGACATTACAGAGAATCTTAGGTAACCAATTAAGACTTGGTTAATACAATGGTGACAATAATTTTATTACAGATGCTCTGCATGAAGAGGTTAAGTATATAACATTAGTCTATAACCCACTCACTGCCATTAAAAGCTGTTTTTGTCACTGTCAAAATCACCATGCTCAGTATTGATTCTATTAACGTGACTTTGTTACCAATACAAGGCCTAAATAACTCCAAAATGTCTGAGATTTCAAAGTTTCCATGTCAAGAAATTACTGTATGTTCAATCATTATCAATTTTGTAATGTTTCTTCAAGAAATACATTAATAGCCTATAACTGTATTGAATTACTGTTATCTTCTACAGTAAGTGCATTGAGTTATGACCGGAAATGAGCTATACAGTGATGAACCGTATTTAAACTATTGAGTTTTTGAGAACCACCTGTAAATCATTGTGATATCTACTTCCAGTGTATTTTGCCTGCTACACATAGTAAATACTGCCAAGTGCCATAATTAGCAGAATGGCAAACTTTAATGTCCTCTGGCTGCATGCAATAGCCTACTAAAGGGAAAATCAAAGACAGCATTACTCTTGTGCAAAATGTCACTGTAACTTCTTGTCCATTTGTAATAGCATTTGACAAAATTCAACATTATTATGAGCATGTATGAATGGTATCTGGACTATCGTATACATGGTCTTGTCCATAGAGACATTAATAATAGTCCAGTATGCACAAGTGGACCTCTACTTCCCAATAGGCCACCCTTTACTGCTTTGGTAGTTGCAGGATACTATGTGAAATCTTTGGGTGCTAAATTGGGAAATTTTTCATTTGTTGCCAGAAATGGGTATTGATTTCTAGGTAATGAAAAGCCATTGGAGGACAGAGAGTTCCAGTGACTGTGAAGGGTGGCGTGGTATACTCACTGTGAAAGACAGAAAAGATGAGAACAGTGTCCCTTCATCGTAACGGGATATCTTCGCCAACACACTCTCAAGAATAACTACAAACTAAATATTTGAACAAACAAGAGAGTCACATTTATAGTTTCATGTCATCGTAAGTCAAAGAATTACACCCAATTACAAGTGTTGTTCATCTATAAAAAAAATCAATAGTTTTCACATGATAGGCCAGAAGTTTGATCCATTCTTTTTACATACCTTTGCAACCATGAGAGAGATCATTTCCTTGACACTGGATTCAATGAGTTCATCTATTTTAGAAGCTTTCTGTTTCTGTAAGAGGGGCAGAAAAATACAATTCCCGTCATCAAAATACAGAGAAATATGTGGTAGAGAAATATACAACCTACATGAGACAAAACACAATTTCACCAGCTGCAACCCAGTATCAGGTTTTAAATCAGTTCTCTGACTCATACATTAATCCATTTTTCATCCATTAGATTCATTGTAGTGGGAATGTTCAAAACGTCCTGATCTTGCACTTACCTCTGTACCCAACCCCATCTCCATGGCACACAGTTTAGCCGACTGGTCCTTGGCATCCACCATCACATTAAACATAGTGCACATTGACAGCGGGATTCGGAAGTCTGTGGAGCGGCTAGCTTTAGTGAGCTTGGACTCGAACGCCATGCGGGTGCTGAAACACACGTATGAAGAGATGCGCTGAAACGGCGGAAAATTTCCATATTCCTAACATTTCAAGAAAGTCTTGAATCTGTTCCTTTTCACATATAGCACTGTGAATGATAACTATTCCTCTTACCCAGTAACTGAAGATTAATAAATGTGCTATGCTCTATGATATGATCCATAAAAGTACAAGAGTAAAAAATTATACATTTCAAAATGGATTGTCAATGCATTTTTTTTTTCTCACTGAATTGGTTTACTCTCAATATTTTCTCAGTACATATAACAGTTATTCAGGCTAGTTGTTTTACTACCGCAGTCATTTCAATGTACATATTTTCCTTTATTTATTAATTTCCTTTACCGCTTCACACAATTTTCAATCATGTCACTGGACATGGTCTTAATGCGGTCATCAAGGTGCTTGGCGAAGCTCTCCTCCGGCCAGTGCAGGTCCCGGATGAAGGTCTGCAGAGCGTCCAGCTTCCAGAAGAGGTCCTCCGATGATCCAGAGCCGTTGCTGACAGACACAAGCACAGGTCAGAGTCAGAGGTCAAAGGTCAAATGGCATTGGAGAGGTTTCACAGGGCCACACAGGGTCACTCAGCACACTCGCACACAGCAATGTGTGAATAGAAATGCAGAGAGGGGCAGAATTGGTCCGTCATGTGGCGCTTTACTTTAGGGACAGGACGATTCGTTCAATGCACGTTTCCGATCAGAGGTTTCGTTCAAAACTTCAGACGTTTCGTAGAAGACCTGGGACGTTTAGTAGAGGACGTCTTCTTGGGTCTTCTACGAAACGTCTTCAGGTCTACGAAACGTCTTCAGTGCTCTACGCAACGTCTCAAGTTTTGAACAAAACGTCTGATCGGAAACGTTGTGCGTTGAACAAATATGTCTGTCAATCTTGACTTTGACCACGTGCTGACTGAGCCCTGATTTAACATTTTCAAAAAAGAAAAAGAGTCTGTATGGTCTTAGAAACATTTTCCCATGACGTAAAAGACTCCAGTCAGCTTGTGGCAAAGTAAAACCAAAACTGCCCATGAAAGATCAGGAAAGAACAATAACCAAACCAGGTGGGATGGTTATCAACCCTGTGGAAAGGCTTGACACATGCACACTTTCTCTTACCACATAGGTCCATTTTGGGGGTTGGGGGGTGGGGGGTGGGGTAGTACTTGTGAGTGTTATGATGAGAGAGAGCATGGGCAATGGATAAAACAATCTTTATGTTGCCACGACTGTTAGCAGCTTTGAGAATGTTAAAAGCATTTCAGTAGCAACATACACATCTGCCTTATCCAAAACACTGTGTGAGGCACATGGTACAACTACCAGCCCATGGCAGACACACATTACTATAGACCAGGCTCTCTCTCTCTCTCTCTCTCTCTCTCTCTCTCTCTCTCTCTCTCTCTCTCTCTCTCTCTCTCTCTCTCTCTCTCTCTCTCTCTCTCTCTCTCTCTCTCTCTCACAAACACACACACACACACACACACACACACACACACACACACACACACACACACACACACACACACACACACACACACACACACACACACACACACACACACACGCCCAACTTTGAAAGAGGGGGTCAATTACACCATGCAATCATTTCTGAAGACACTGTTGTCCTGGGCAAAAATCTAGATGGACATGAGAAGACGTTGCAAGGTGGGAGTGGTGGAGCAGTGGGAAGGGCAGGAGAAGAATGTGGAGGAGGAGGTGGGGTTACTGGAAGAGGAAGGCTAGGTTCTATTGCCACGGATGCCAGCTCCAATGAAGTGAGCACAGCTTCCGTGCACAAGAGAATGTGGACGGACCTACGACACACCATGAGACTGGAGAGCTCCACCTGTCACCAGCCAACACCCCTGCAAAGCTTTCCCATTCTTCACCACACCTTTCAACCCACATTAGACCTGTCAACTGCTTCCAGTCCGTATGGGTCTATGTTTGTGTGTCTTATTTATGTAAGTCTTACTAATACTGTAACTCTTATGAATATCTTAATCATCTGTATCCTATCAGGTTATTACGTTTTATAGTTGCCTCATACCACACGCTGAACCTCTGCGGGCACGCTGTAATAGTCATTGGAAAGTTAACTTCCATAGTACTACTATGACCTGACACAGGGCCTTAAGTAATGCACTATGGCTTGGTCATTGCAATTCTGGTAACAGCAACTTATAACGGCATGTCCTAACGGGTTTAAAGTTTGTCAAACAAAGGAGAATAGGGGAAAAAATGGCAAACTATGGCAAAATGCTGACTCACTCTGTTACCCCCCCCCCCCCCCAAAGTATTATTACTTCATTATTTAGGCCTACTGAGTTGGGTGCCAGTGATGTGTTTCATTTGGAAGTAGCTAATGTGTAGCCTGAAGGTATTGGGTGGTGTTCCAGCTCTCTCTCCATCTCAGGCCCACCTCCTCTAACCTCACTCAAACAGCATGCACACTGAAGGAAATGAAAAACTTCTCAAAGGTTCTCATTTCACACAGTGAAGGTCAATGTGAAGGCAGATTCCCCCTGCAGTGCCTTTGGCGTGAAAATGACCGTTGTGGATGCCAAAAACACAGGTAGAGATCTTTGAGATTCCCCCCCCAAAAAACTTGCTTTCAAGATGAAACTGTGCCATAGACCAGGGGTTTTCAACTGGTTCTGGCCCAGGGACCACCAGTGGGCCGTGGACGTCCGGTGAAAACCCCTGCCATAGACAAATAAATATTAAGGGGGAACTCTTTTGACGACTGCAATCACGAGACACACACGTTCATCTTCATGCCAAAGCAGCTGTAAATATTCACGCAACCAGATCTCAGGTGAACTTGAATACACACTCAGAGTCATAAATGGCAGCCATCCAGGTGGGAGCGGAAAAGCTAGGCATTTGTGGAAGGTTAACAGAGAGTCCAGACACTGGTAGACCAGCGGGTAGGGCTGGTACTTTGGGGATTTCAAGGTCGACTTTTGGTAGTTTCACATTGGGCAGATTACTTGTTAAACTCCTGCAGAGACAGACAAAAAGAAAGAAAAGAACAAAACACAACACGTGATGATGTGGATGGTCGCAGCAGAACACAATATGACAGACGCCGTCAAAACAGAGTAGAATAAGCCGAAAAAACATAAAAACTAAAAAAAGTCACTTAGACGGTACTGAAATAACACTACAGATTTAATCGAAAAGTAAACGTGAAAGCACAATTTTTCTTTTAAACACCAACAAATACAAATGCATATTAATGTTTCGCTGTTGTGAAAAAAACAGTATAACAAGCATAGCACATACTGTACATTTAAATGGTTACATTAGCATAATTTTGATAGTGAGTTCTTAAGAAGAAGTAATGAGATGAGCATGTGGGACATCGACAGAGGCAGAAGCATAATCATGGTCAAGGATAGTTTCAGCAACAACAACTGACAGAAAGCAAGAGTAGATAGGGATGGGCTGAGCAGCGGACACAGACACGCAACACTAAAATAATGACGAGAGTTGCATAAATAGAACAAAAGAAGCATCGGACCAGCCCTGGGAAGAGGTTAAGTGTTTTGTAGTTTGGCTAATGAAATCCTTATTCTGTAGAACTATTGGCATTGTATGTTATAAACATATAGTGTCAAAAAAGATTTATTATGGTGAAACCTAAGGGGAAACTACATGAGGAAAAGGTTAAAAATGACACTATGTAGAGGGGTATATACAATGGGTATATAGTTGCCTACGGCAAGACTGTAAATAAAATTGGCATAGGCATAAAATTAGACTCCTTCACCAGAAAGTCACAAATATTAAGGACACACATGATTTTTTCCAGAAATATGAGATCACAGCCATATTCACAAAGAATTACAAGGTTAAGAGTCATTCCAAAATGTTGTTAAAAAACTGCTGATATGGAATTCGTAAAACCATTGGCACCAAAAGAGCATAACATCTCACTAGAAGATTCTGAGCTTTCAAGAGCACCAATAAATCTGTGCTTAGATGCACTTTTGAAACCATGCACAGGGTTAGACGTCTATGGCGTTTTTGTTTGAATTAAGTCAGCTTACTGTCATCTTTTGCTTGTTAATCGGTGGTCAACCAATGGTAAAAATTTAATCAGCTGTGTGTTTTGTAAATAGGACTTCTCTAGAAATACTGTGCACAGCAGTATATTGAGCAGTAACATATAATTCTTTGTGAATGTAGGCTAATATAAGTCACAACTAAGACTCTATACCAAAGTTAAGGTATACAGAGAAATACCATGTAATTCACATTTTCGGTCACATGTGCTCTGGCCACGCGTGTGTGTATAAAGAGAAATGATCCAGCTTGCACTAGTGAAATAATATCAATCTGTTTAACGGAAGAGGTTGGCCTCACTTTCTAGCTGTAACTCGAGTGTTCTACGAGCATTTCTGATGCGAACTTTTCATACAATCTAAAATTTAAAATACAACTCTGCTTTTCTAAGCCGCTGACATGTTCCCATGTATCTCTGTTGTGATGTCTTGAGAGCACAACAGTACAGGGAGCCTGCACTGCTCTCAGGATGTACTGAGTATTCACAGTAAGAGTCGCTTACTTCACTGGTTCCCAGCCCTCGCGCTCAAACCCCCGGTGGATAGACTGGGCAATGGAGCTCTCCATCAGGTCCACGTAGCGCACCACCAGAGGGGCATACAGGTCCTGCAGGTGCTTGTGGAACTTGCCATTGCACAGGTGATCTGCAAAGGAGGAGGAGGTAGGGGGGAAACAACAATGACGCAAGGGTTTGAAGCGCATTGACATTAATCTAGATAGTCCGTAGGACAATGAGAACACTGTTCTTCAGTAGAACAATCGAAGGAGTAAGATGACAACTCCAAGGCAATAATGAGGCAATGTAATGATGAGGCTAGATTGTGTTTGATCAACTCAAAATAGCCAACAAGTTTCAGCCTTGCCTCTGCCGGCTTTCATAGGGCATAGAAATATAGGCCATACTAAGCAACAATCTCCGATTGGGATAGTCCCATTGTTCTTGTAATACAGCACACTACAACACTACAGCACAACTCTCTCTCTCTCTCTCTCTCTCTCTCTCTCTCTCTCTCTCTCTCTCTCTCTCTCTCTCTCTCTCTCGCTCTCTCTCTCTCTCTCGCTCTCTCTCTCTCTCTCTCTCTCTCTCTCTCTCTCTCTTGCATATTCCTGGCACTTAACACCAGGGTAGGCATAGGCAGACAAGGTGGTGAGTATTCATGGACACTAAGTACTGTACACACTAGATCAGCTGTGCTTGATCATATATATGTTCACAGATACAGATTTCTTTCTGCTCAAATAGGAAAGAGGAGATGCTTGCCTAGGGCACTGAGTTGACTAGAACTGGCCCTGCTAAACACTATTCTGGCTTTCCACATACAGTTCAAGACTGTTGATAAAAGATAGATGACGACAGCAGGGCACAAGTTAACTAGGAGGCCAAACAACACATCATGGCTGAACATCTGGGGTGTGATATACACTGAATACATTTGCCAAAGCCACTACACGGGAGATGCAGTAGTCTCCTCATTAACACCACTTAAAAAGTTGCTATTATTTTCATTCAGTGCAAATGTGAGAAGGGTCCATGAGCAAAAAATAGTTAGAAAGTGTGGCTTTTGTACATAAAATACAGCCACAACTGGGGCTTTCGTGTTGTGTCAGGTAGCACAAAGAGATGGCTATAGCTCAATAGTTGCTACCAGCTCTTGGAAACCTCATTAATAACCTAAATAGCGTTCCCAACCTGTCCCCCAGCACTTTCCCATTAATCAAATGGATACACATGTCTACTATGTGTGATGTAATGCAAAGTAATAGCAGCCGTAGCCTAATGGTTAGGGCGTTGGTCTTAGAATCGGAAGATTTCTAGATTGAATCCTATATATCATTCATGGCTGAAGTGCCTTTAAGCACAGCACCTAAACTCCAGGGACTGTAACCAATACTATATGTGGATAAAAAGTGTAAGCTAAGTGTAATGCAATGTAATGATATGTGGGGACTACCTGTATGCCTTTCTTCTAACCCCATCAATAATCTGAAAAATTTCCTTTGATCATACAACTCATCAGATAATACTGCGACCTGAATTGCAACTTGCAGTTGCAGTTGCATGATTTACTTATTATTATTATTATTATTAGTAGTATTCCTGCAAAATATGTTAGCTGGAATGGCTTGTGACAATAGTTGTATTCAAATGTATTTCCGATTCCTGCTTCATTTTTTACATGCACCCTATTTGAACATGAGCCCTTGAGAATTGAGCCCTCTGTCTCTCTTAAGCTCTTTGCATGGCCCTCTGAGCAGTGATGAGGAAAATTGATTCATTGGTTACAATCCAGTGCCACATACTGTATTCCAAATGCAAATGACCCTGTTTTACCTGTTCAATTTAACCAGGTGATCATAAAACAAGCCAATCGCTTGCTAAATTGGACAGGTAAAACCAAGTCATTTGGAATATGTGGAACTAGATTCTAACTAATGAGTCCATTTTGCTCATCACAGCCTGTGAGGCAATATAATGCTTACAGTCCAGCCGGAGGAAGTCATTGAGTAGCTGGAAGAGGGGGAAGCTGTCCCAGCTCTCGGGAGACTGGATCTCCAGCGCCGCGTCCATGTCGATGGCGTACAGGGACAGGAAGTGCTCTGCATGCTCCACCATGAGGTCTGTCCACCACGCAAACGCCTGGATGGGCACACACAGCCACCGCCACAGCCCAGCGCAGCAGCAAAGGGGGATAAGGAACAAAACAGTTCACAGTCAGTCACTTGGTCAGCCCTGAGTATATCACAAGTATTTTTTTACCACCAGTTTTTTCCTGGTCAGCTTTGACATGTGTGTGTGTCTCTCTCTTACAAAGACCTTGCTTACCCTTCAGAGGTTTGCAAGGTCATGTCAAATATCTAGAACCTTGACTTATACATGTACGTATAACTCAAGGTAGAAACATTACATTACATTCAGTGCATAAGTAATAGAAACGATATTAAAAATGATTGAAAAGGTTAGAAAATACTACACATTACACAAATACTATGAAGTAGTTTTCCAGATGCCAGTCAAACCAGGAGAAGCAGAGCCATGATGATTCATAGGGCTACGCCGGTGATATAGGAAACGGCTGAAGGCAAAATCCTTCCTATTCCCTTATTCATTCTTCACTTACCCTCTTGGATGTTCTCAACCAGATCCTATGTTATGCCTTGTTGTAATAGGATATCCTGCAATCTCTTCTAATAACACAATGTGCAGCAAAACAAAATAAGAAATAAAAAAGAGCCCGTGGCCACAGGCTTAAAGGAACATGTCACTCTAGTCTATAGCTGTGGACTCTATACCGGCTCCATTGACTTTTAGGCAATGTTCAATACCAATTCACGAAAATCACAAAAGAAAACTATTGTGACAGTTTGCGTGGCTCTCCGTTTAAGCAGGCATCAGTGGAGTGCCACAAGGGGGTGGTTTTGGTACCATAGGGATGCTTTTGTCATGCACTGCAGTTCGCACTGCATGCGGCTTGCTTGCCCTCTCTTGGATAGAAAATGGAGGCCTCCTCTGAGCACATCCTACCGCGCTATTGTCTGTTGATGGATAATGGATACGCTGCTTCACCATGCACAGGGCTGGACTGGGGCAAAAAAAAAAAAAACAATCTGGAATTTTTGGCTCAAACTGTCCCCTGACATACAGGCCTACAAACTGCCTTGACCCTATATCCCGCTTGATTCAGTCCACTGGTTATATTGATGATGGACCAATGGGCCACTACCACTAAACTGTGGGCGAGTCCATAAGAACAAAAAGCAAACAAACAAACAAAACAAAACCCTGAGGACTGTCAGCCCACTGGGGAAATGCCCTGTATGCCAGATTACCAGTCCAGCCCTGACCATGCAGTACTGTCTCAGAGCAGCCAAGAACTACAAGCAGGCAAGTGACCTTCTTCAAGGTCATACAACATCTGGTGATTGTCTAAGAATATGGATAGCCTGCTTGTGGACTTGGCATGTCTCACTTTTTCTCACTAAAAATCCAGCATTTGACAAACTCAGTAGGAAGGAAGGAAGGAAGGAAGGAAGGAAGGAAGGAAGGAAGGAAGGAAGGAAGGAAGGAAGGAAGGAAGGAATGAAGGAAGGAAGGAAGGAAGGAAGGAAGGGAGAGAGGAAGAGAGGGAGAAAGGGAGGAAGTGATTAAACCATGAATAGCTTAATCCTTCCCTTTGGGGGGCCATGCTGTTTATTTATATTCATTTTTCCAGATTTAATGAGTCACACGCTCATCTGGCTGCCTAGATGAGCACACTCAAAAGAAGGAGGGCACAAGCTGCTTCTTAACTTACCGTCGCACACTTACCCATTCTCTCTGAACCGACCCACAACACCCAAGCAGGCAGCCCAGCCTCAACCCAACCCAAAGAAAGCAAACCCCATCACACCTATCTAATAGTGGAACTGCATCCGCCCAGACAAACAAATAAGGACTTTGAGAAGAGGGAAAAGGGATGGGTCACGATGACTAAGATGGGCTATGTCTGTGACGGTGCATTTGTGTGAAGGTGCACTTGTGTGACAGTGCATTTGTGTGTGTGTGTGTGTGTGTGTGTGTGTGTGTGTGTGTGTGTGTGTGTGTGTGTGTGTGTGTGTGTGTGTGTGTGTGTGTGTGTGTGTGTGTGTGTGTGTGTGTGTGTGTGTGTGTGTGTGCTTGCGCACATGTCTGTGTGTGTAACTGTGTCAGTGACTGTGTTTGTGTCTTTGTCTGTAAGTGCATGTGTGTGTCTGTTTCTAGAACGAGAGAAAGAATGAGAGAGAGCGAGAGAGAGTGAGAAAGATCAAGAATAATGACATTGCATGGCAAGGCATGGCATGAGGGGAGGAGTGAGGGGCAGGGAGGCAGGGCAAGGTTGTCATGACTGAAGGAGGACAGGGGTGCATCTCATTTCGGTTGAGGACACGTTCGCCCTGGTGAACAGCTGATGCGGCAGGCAAAGGTTGCAAGCTTCGCAAGCACTGCTGTCACAATAGAGCCCGAACTGTGCTGAGGCACTGAGAAAGGCTAGTCTCGAGAAAAAAAAGAAAGGCAGATCAGACGTCCCTCCGCAAAACACCTCAGTGGAGGGGGAAAGGTGAGTATCCCTTTTTTCAGGACATGCACAAGCCATTGATGGGTGTTAGAAGGAGCTGTCTGCATTCTCTGCATTCTCATTGACCACATACCTGCTCTTTGCCCTGCTTAAGGCCCCACCCAGGATATAAAAAGAGGAAAGACAATCAGGGAGACGAACTACTTGATTGCAGTCACACACACACACACACACACACACACACACACACACACACACACACACACACACACACACACACACACACACACACACACACACACACACACACACACACACACACACACACACACACACACCTGTGCTAAACCGATCAGCATCACCATTAGACCAGAGATGATGGTTGCTCAGATCAAGCTCGATCAATTGAATGTGTGACTATTTTGCATTCCTGGGAGGCAGGCAAAGTGTCCCACATGCAGTGTTTCATATCACAGGTGCTTTTCCTTTTAATCGTTGAATAAAAACTGATAATACATATTATATAAATACGTATATGTTGTTCCTTTGTCAATCACAATTGTCTTCATTTTGGTCGTGTGTTTACACTCGTGCACAACTAAACTTAATCTCAGTGATACACAGCAGAATTAGCATTAGAATTAGCAGAATTAGCAGAACATTAGCATTATCTATCTAGCTTGTCTTGCATCATGCACACTAGACTAGGATGAGCACACTGGCTTGGCAGTGTAAGGGGGGTCACAGGGCCTTGAATGCAAGCAGGCACTTGAGAAATGAATGTAACTTAAACAAAACATACATTCCACCCATCCCTCCCAACCCAAAAGAAAAAAGGAGAGGAAAATAAAACAGGAGGTCTTTAGCCTGAGTAGCTCACATGCACGGGGGAGAGTGTATGTGATGGGACTAAAGGAAATATAAACATGTATACTGTACCGATTGATCTCCAGTACTTTGGACTGCAGCCTGTTAAGCATATTCAGAAAAATATTCAGTAAATCTACAAATCTCCGGAGAAAAAGGCTACCAATGGATAACCTCTATGTCTTACCAAAACGTGCATCTACTCATGCAAACCCTGGCTTCCCTGTCTCCTGACTGCCTTTTGGGAAAAAAAATAACAGCAGTTATATTTAAACTCGAGAGGCTGCGTCTGCTCTAAGAATCAAACGTTAAAGTTGTCATGTCACCACAGTGAGAATGTGACAGAAATCTCTCAGCGAAAATCCAGAGGAGAGATTAAAAAACTCTTTCATGCAATCACTCCTTTCATCTAAGCTTGCATTAACTAACACTGGACGTGCTGAGCCTTTTAAAACGGCAGAAAGATGGAAAGATAAATCTGAAGAACAAAACAGAGAAGAGAGAGAGAGAGAGAGAGAGAGAGAGAGAGAGAGAGAGAGAGAGAGAGAGAGAGAGAGAGAGAGAGAGAGGAGAGAGAGAGATGAGCAGAAGTGGGGAGCCGATCACTCACTTCGGCATGGTGATCTTCATTCTGCTGGAGGACCTCAATGACTAACTCAGCCAGACGAATAGTCTCCTCCAGCTTTTTGGCCGGTGTGACCGCTTGGCCCGCGTTCTCTGCAGCAGATGGGCAAGGAGAGGAGAAGGGGGTGAGTGCCGTGGAGAGGACCAGTCACGTGTGCTCTCTGGAGAGTATAATATATGTTGCCCTGTCTGCTGTCATGTGCATGCAACCTGCATGTCTCTTTGTAAGGTGAGGTATGCCCTGCGTTTTCCCATCACATGCACTAAACACACCGATTGACACTACTGGCACTGGAATGGTACATCAAAGAGTCTCACTATTTGGCTGGTCACCATTTTTTTATTGCGGCATACTGTATTAGCATGAGTCACTAATAAACCATCTGGGGTTACACTTCATTTTACTGTCACGTGAATTATAGGTACAGTGCAACAAACTATGTAGCACCACCAGGTAACATTATGTACTTAGACTGTACCTTAGGGTCCGAGTTAGGGTTAGGATTAGGTCTGTACAGTATAAGCACATAATATTGCATGTTGGTAGTACATGCCGTTACACTAGCTAAGACATTATAATAAAAAGTTTTACCCAGTCTGGACAACAAACGATGCTAAAAATCTACCATAAATAATATTGTAATTCTGATGTGACTCCACACCATTGGGTAGACTAAGGAGACTCTTTGATTATCATTGCAAGAGTGTCACTCCCTGGGCCGCTGTCTTAGACAAACTGATTCAAACAGCCAAGGCTGTTAGTGCCTTTATTTCATAGGATAGTGAAGACTACAGTTGACAGGATAAGAGTGCAAGAGATAGATAGGGTAGGATTGGGAAATGACCCAGGCCGAACTCCAGCCTGGGTCCCCGTGGGCAATGTTGTCCATTCATGGTCGGGTGTGTTAAGACCCCCCCAGAAGCAATAAATGTGTAACAAAATCTGTTAAGGGAAGATCCTCGATTCATACTCTGGTTTCAGACTGAAAAAGACCCTTTAAAGAGACTTTTGCAGCCCTGGGAAGCGGGCCATTGTTATGTCACTTAAGGCCATGACATATCCCAATAGGGCTATTTTATTTGACGTGACCCTTATGAAAGTTGTCACTTTACACAATGCATGGTGTACGGCTATGTCTTTAGGGAACGTTATGACATTAGTGCTGAGGGATTAAGGTCATCACAATTACAGTGCAAAGAGTTTCGCTACAGAGTTATTTTGCTACATGTGTCATGGCAAGTTAGATGTGAATATCCTTCTGGACATGGAACCTAGAGTCCTAGAAACCTACATAGCCTACTGTACAGGGATCTGTCATCATTATGTTTCATGTCAAAGCCAAAGCTTTATGCAGTGGTATGAAAATTGACACTTCACCCCTCAAACTGCATTGAAATAGACGTAGCCTTAAAGGACCACTTCAGTCAATTTCAATATGCTGTTGTATTGCTCACGCTACCCTTGACTTGTCAGTACCCAGTGATGCCACATTTTTCGGCTCAGCCCTTTCAGAGATATGAGCTATTCTAATGGGGACAGCGTTTGTTTGCTTTTTTTTTTTAATTAACATAGGCCTACTCCAAATATTTTCCCAAAAGGTACCGCTGTTTGCTAGTTGTCTGCTGATGTTGCATAACCTTTTGGATGTTTTTGGGAATAAATAAAAATGTTTTTTTTTGAGATGCAAACAAACAGCTGCCCCATTACAATGACCAGGATCTCGGAAAAGGTTGAAGAAGAAAAAAAAAGAAAAACTCAGGTACTGACAAGTCCAGGGTAGTGTGAGCATTACAACTGTATGTTGAAATTGACTGAAGTTATCCTTTATAGTGGAATTCCACAGTTGCAGTTGTACTGTACAGTTCACACAATAGCACCCTTGACTCAGTAGCCTACCCGAAGACACATTCAGCCTTTTCTGACATCCTGGCCAGCTAACAGGGGCCATGGTTTGCTTAAAGTGTGCGAAACACCTTAACATACTCCAAAAGGTAGTAAGGTGTTTGGAGATGTTACATAACACTATGTATAAAAACATGCCACCAATTAGCTGGACAGTATATCGGAAAAGGCTGAACAAAAATATCTTCCGGTACTGACAATGAGTGTCAACAATACAACTGCATGTTGCTATTGACTGGACTCTCCCTTTAAGAAGGTTGTCCACAGTTGCAGAGGCAACTGACACAACAGTGGTGACCTACAACTAAACTACTGAACTCGGCCGTCCCTCAGATGACATGAGGTGTGCAAGTCACACACACTGCATGACATTACACATAACTGTCACGTGGCGTACGTGTCAAAATTACCCAACATGCAACGGCAACATGAGGAGTGAACAGGGCAGGGCTGAGCAGGGCAGATTGACTGACTGAGCTAGGGTGGAGTGTGTGTGTGTGTGTGTGTAGTGTGTGTGTGTGTGTGTGTGTGTGTCGAGAGGGGGGGGGGGTTGGTATGGGAAACATAAGATGCATCAACTTGTCATGTCTGGTTTGGACAGCCTTCATATGGATCATGCACGGGTACAGACACTTCATCTGAGGTCAGCGGTCACACTGCTGCTGACAAGTGGAACTGGCGGACAACATCTGATGGAATGGGCGGATTTAAACATGAAGAGTTCAAATGCAAAACCTTCTAAGTGTCTTTATATACAGGTTGAATTTCTAAGTTAATTAACTTTAAATATCAGTCCATCTAATTTTCGGTGGACGTGACTTGCTGTACTTGATAATAACACTTCATTGGCTTTTTTTGGTTGTAATTACTTGGTGAAAATGATTTAATTGTTAAATTGTTTTTTTATCATGGTTTTTAGAGGGTTTTGCATGTGGACTCTGACGTGTTACGATATATAGCACTCTCAGAGGAGAGGAGAGGAGAGGAGAGAGAAGAAGATGTTTAGATTTTACTGCTGCTGGTGTGATTTGGTGTAAATGTTGAGGGTACTTCTTCTAGTGTGGTGCATGGTGTATCAGGCTGTGCTATTGCCACTTTTAAGGGATTAAAGGGATTAAAGGGATTTGAAGGGATCGAATGTCTATCTACTGATTGGGATTACACAAAACAGATACAGTACATCAAAACCTTATGGCTAGCTGTACTACTCTTGTGGTCTCTGTAGCAGTTAACTGTTCAAGATAGGCCACATGCCAAGTAATAATGAACGTCAGAGTGAACTCTAACTTGCCTCTAACTTAAGTAGCAGAACAAGTGCAGATACAGAAGACACTTTATTTATTTGAAGACACGTTTTGTGGAATAATACAACTATTCCATATACTGGTTAGTTTTCACGTCTTTATGTGTATTACTAATTCTATATTAGTTCAGCATTAATCGACAATTTGTCTTCATTTGATGCTTTGGCATTGCAGGGTGTATGGGCCAGGGCTGAACAGGTAGAGGGTTGTGAAATATCCTTAGCGGCAAATGGAAACTTGGGTGCAGAGGAAAACGTTTGGGAACCACTAAGCTACAGGTTGTGGTAGTGTTGGACATGCATGATGACTGCACTGAGGGGAGAGCACAGGCAAAGTCTCATCTTGGAGCAACCCTTCCATTCCATGGCTGCTTCTCAGGATGTGTAAAGTATTCCAAATGGACACTGTGATAATGTACCACCTTGCTATCCACCATACTTCATCCATGTCCAATGTGTTAAAAAAACCCATAGGGGTTCGATTTTATTTGAATGTGATGTTACGTGGGTTAAGGGTCTCAGACCAGGACCACAAAAATATGTAAGAAGAAATGGTATACCTCATATTACTTATCACACTGCACGTTAGCTATCTCAGTGTTGGTTAGAAACCCTTTATACCCATGCACATCACATTTGAACACATTGGAGATGCCGCCAGTTACATATTTGTGAGAGACAGTATTGTTTGCTATGATTGAACAACACATTTAATTAAATGGCTCTGTAGAGACCATGCAGAGTACGACCTACTGCAAGAAATGCTTTAAACAGAATACCATCCTCACAAATATTCTGTGTATCTTAAAAGCAAAGTTCAGTGTCAAACAGTCCATGGTATTGCTGTTTTGAAGTCACAGAGAATTGTTGGTTGGACAAATGGAACATGAATTTTATACAACATGAACTGAATGATGAAATGGTGGCCAACAGTAACTGAATAGGGCACAGGCTAATGACGGCTAGTTCGTTTTTATGGCCCATTTAGCTACTAGCACATTATTCAGTCGGCATTGCATTCATTTTGTTTTCGCATATTTTCCTGCCAACAACAATCTGTGAGATCAAAGAAGTCATGGAGTGATTGACAACCAACCTCTCTTTTAAAGATACCACCAAGATGTCATGGCTTGCATGCTTCATTATTGTGGGCCTATATGTGTGTCTACGTTTGCTAAGGACTTGTGTGTAGCTTTGAGATTTTACAGGCCTCAATTCAAACCCAAAGGGCTTCACCTGGATCTTGCTTTGGGTCATGCTTTGTGGTTTTCTCAGCTTGGAAAAGAGAACGGAGAAGAGGAACACAGGAGATGAGAAAAAATGTAATACAAATATGCAAAAAAAAATGCAATTAAAACATGAAATGGTTCTAGTGTCCCACGGGCGAGGATCTGGATCTTTCAGTCAGATGTTAACCCTCGACTTTTGCTTCTTGAACATTCCGCTAGCGAGGGGGATGAAACATGTGAAAAATTATCGACAGACAGACATTGAAAAGGCACATGAACATGTAAAGTACATAGATAAACACAGACATGGACACACATAGACAAACAGAGACAAATAGACAGACTGTGACAGATTTAGACACTTTCGACACAACATTTTGTTTTATCAATGCACACTTAGACACAGATAAAGAAATACACACACATACTAGACACATGTGTACACACGCACGCACACAAATACACACACAGCTATTAGAACAGTAAAATGACATTTGCCTGGAGGAGAAAAAGAAAAATCAAAGTGAGCAAGAAGCACAGACATGATGCACTGGAGGAAAAAAACAGACAGACCGTAAGACAAAACAGCACTCGTTACATATAAAGACGATGTAGTCACAGCTGCCTAGCACTGCTCAAGAAGAGACATTGGGGAGAGACGCGTATGTCATACTGTATATAATAAACACACACACAGGTAGTCAGCATGTGTGCTCACAAAATAACCTTCCCCCATCTCCTTTGCTTTGTGCGCCGAGAATTGTGTTCCCTTTAGCCCATCCCCATAAACCCACCCACACCCAAGCCTATGGTGCAAAGCAGCACATCACAAGTTCGGGCCACCCTCCAACACTGCTGATACGGCATGATGACATACACAGGACGCACAGGACGAAATAAAAAGAAATGCAGTCTCTATCTATCTATCTATCTATCTATCTATCTATCTATCTATCTATCTATCTATCTATCTATCTATCTATCTATCTATCTATCTATCTATCTATCTATCTATCTATCTATCTATCTATCTATCTATCTATCTATCTATCTATCTATCTGGAGTAGGAAGGGGAGGGAGGTGGATGTGGGAGCCGTAACAGATGAGAGTGCTTGTGACACGGTGGCCTTGGACTCTAGACAGATCTGTCTTCTTCTCATTTCCTCTCTGTCACTCACACTGGCTTTGTCCCAGAACCCGCCCCCACCCCACTGCACAACTCCCCACCCCCCACTCCCTCTACGCCACCCCAGCCGTTGCCTTCACAGATACGATGCCATGTGACAGCAGGAGAGAGCATGCAGGGAGATGGAGAGGAGAGAGAGGAGGAGGAGGAGGGGTGAAGAGGAGGAGGAGGAGTGTGGGGAGAGCATGCAGGGAGATGGAGAGGAGAAAGAGGAGGAGGAGGAGGAGGAGGGGCGAAGAGGATGAGGAGGAGTGTGGGGAGGCTATGGAAATGAAGTCAGGGAGACGATGAGGCAGTGCAGGGGGAGGTGAGGTGAGGTGGGGTGATGTGGAAGGGGTGGGGTGCGGTGGGGGGGAGGGAGTGGGGTACTCACGGATGGTTAAATCCATCACCTGAGACGCCAAGCAGTAGACAGGGTGCTCATACATTTCCCTCCTTTTCCCTACAACAAGACAAGGAATCGGAGGCAATGCGAGAGTTTGGGGGTCAGAGGTCATGGTGGTGAAGGTCAGAGGTCATGGTGAAGGTCAGAGGTCGGGGTGTTTTCGGAGAGGCTGCATAGTATGTCGGGCGGGACAGGGCTGGAGAAGAAGAGGAGTTGGGCTTGAGGCAAATTGGAGTTGGAGCAGGGTCTGTGGTAGGGCGGATGGGTGGGTTGTTGGCGGGCTAGCGAGCCGCCGTTTTGTTCACTGTTTCCGAAAATAAACAAAAAAAGAACAGACTGAGAATTTTTTTTTGAATAATAGAATCAGATTACTTTGCATCTTTATATTACTGAAATTCATCATTCTGGGACAATGCTCCATTGTTTCGTAAACAAAATGTATTAAAATCTTGTATTAGTTCCATAACATGTATAACCTGACTCTCGTCAACTGGTATGTTTTGCCTTAGTCTTCACAATACCATCTGGGAACCCCCCCCCACTACCGACACGTTTTAGAATGATGCTCCTTATCAAAAATCCTTGCATGTGATTGGATAAACAATCTGTCCTCATCTTTACTGACGTGCCACTTCAGCCACTCCCATTGAACTCGACCCGTGACGCAGCTGAGAAAGACAGGTGGAAAAAGAGCCATAACTCCGCCCATCTACATATGGCAAATCCCACACAGCAATTCTGATTGGCTCATTCGTTCAGAAATGATTATGATTTGCACAGTCCTCAAATGGTTGCGTGAGGAAACTGGAACACCCTTGGGATGCAGTTTAGCGAAACGCAGCCAGATGGCGCAAGTCAGGTTATCACATGTACACTCCCAACACGCTATGCACATTGGCCCTGTTAGCCACTTGATTCACTGGTAGCAGCCAATGATCATTTGTTTCAAAAGGAAGGTGTTACAGTATTTCTCAATTGGTTTTGTACATTTCTCGAATCTCTCTCGCAATTTGCAAAACACAATATTCATTCTCAAAACAGCTTTAACAAATGGCAAAACACGGTGGATAACCTGCAAAACCGAGTCTCTTGCTCTAAACCCTTATTTGTCTTTCAAAAACCAAGTTTTTGTGTCAATGAACGTATCAGCGCCAGCAGAATGGTTAGTCATTGTGTCATAGTGTATGGACAAGCTAGTCAAATCAATTTCTCATGTTGTCAATTGAATAGTACACTCTTGAGGATCTTTTCTGAAGTGAAATGTTGTTTAGATTGGATGGGAAATGTTGTAAATTCAGTTTTACATTACATTTATCAGATAAGATTGAGATAGTTTCATGCATTCAGTGACAAAGCTTTTTGAGTGATATGACAAAAGCAATGATAATGTACGAAATCACTGAGAATTGTACACAGCCATGGCATGGTGGGCGAGAGCATTTGCTATATGCCGAAAACAATGAGAAACTGATTTGACCATGTGCACAGGTATCACCAGGAAGTCACAATTGAACAAAGACTTTTGAGAATCATTATTCTGTTGTGAGAAATGTACAAAACCAATTGAGAAAAACTGTAAGCTTTAAGATCAGAGGGACAGGTCAGATGGAGTTGTTGCAAAAGGGAGGAAAAGGGAGACATGAAATCAAGGGTCCCGAATGGGATGGCTCGTTCAGAAAATCGAGAAAGGGAACTAGTGGGAGAAATGTAGCCAGCTAGCGGGAGATGGGACACAGCAGGAGGGCTCTAACAGGCTGGACAGTGTGACATCCTAGATAAGAGAGCGCTTACAGCTCTGGCAACCTTTGAAAGTGCTGCATCACAACTCTCCCCCGGTTTTTTTTCCATTACTCTGCTTTCCTTCATCCTTCCATGGCCTGTCTAGTCATTGGGTAGGATGGACCCCCCCCCCTAAAGCAGAACTGATGAAGTGAAGGTATTAGAACACTGAGAACACTGGACGCCAGAGGAGGTTAAAGCAGACAGCTGTATAACAGGCACAATGCTGTGAAGATGGCCCCTCAGACAGAGACAATTTCTCCATTTACAACTGGCATCACAGAGAAAACTGCAGCGGACAGGAGCCGTCTGTTTAACAGCAGGAAGATTTGAGGACCGTTTTACCTTCTGACCATTCAAATAAGAACATACCATCTACAGTATCTCTCCCCTTGATTTCACACCTGCTCTCAAGTCTACAAGAAAGAGAGCAAAAGGTTAGTCAGATGAAAGAGGCCTTCAAGAATCTGAAACAAAAATAGCACCGACGTGCTTTGTACTTTTTTTTTCTTCCTGCATAGATCATCCACATCTTGCCTCCAGGTCATACTGTTAGCGACTCTGTGAATAATTTATAATTCAGTGTTTGACAAGGCACTGTAGAGCAGGTGGAGAGTTCTTAGTCACCCTCATCCACTGTGGAAGAGAACTCAAGAGATGTCTGTGAATAAAGAGCTGGAAATGAGGCATTGAGAAGACACATTGTTAATACAGTAGTCATGTTATCCTTCTTCTTTGAAATGGAAATCATTCTTTGGACATAATATGATGCCAATATTTGACGATTATCGTCAAAACATGCTTGATTTGTATGTACTCATGGTTTTTCATGGTTTCGCTATGTTACTACTTTTAGGATTCTAACACACCTCCTTAAGCTACATACACACACATTACTAGCTTCTCGCTTGCTCGCCTACTCGCCACTCTCTCACGGAATGTTTGCTGAAAGCTGAAAGCTTTAACTGCCAATGTACAGGCGAGAAGTACCAGACTCTGCTTTCCAATTGGTTACTCGCTTACTCGCCTCGCTCAAAGTTAAAATATTTTCAACTCGGGATCCGCCCACATCGCATCGCTTGTACAGTATTCGCCTACTCGCCTGCTCGTCTCGCTGGAACACATTGACATTCTATTGACTTAATTCGCTGAGCGAGTACAGTGTAACTAGTAGCGACATGTGTGTACGGCCCTTTAGGCCAGGTGCATACTGTAGGAGTAGAACCACTGGGTCACCAATGTTGAGACAAAAAAGCTCCCGCACACGGTTCGCATTTGCAGAGTTTTACTTGCGACGTTTCGGTCTAATGACCCCCTTCAAGCATACGCAATACGAACAGTGTGCAGGAGCTTTTTTGTGTCATGCTTACGCTATGCCACAGGTTTCCACAGTGAACAGTCCAACAACAGACCTATAAGTCAGTAACTCAGAAGAGCAACCAGAATATTATGATGTAATGGCAAAAGCTATAATTTTTCAGAACTTTTCAAATTCTGATTTCTGAAAATAAGGTAGGCAACTATTACATTTAGGCACAGACAGGAGAGATTTAGTTCGGTTTGAATTTAAATTATTTTTGAATGTATTCAAGAGGAATTAATAATTCACAACATTTACTGAAACATGGCAAAAAAGGGGGAAAAATGAAAAGAATTATGTATTAGTCACCTTCCGCAGTGGCGTACTCTTTTATCCGCTGGTAGTTGATGTCGGCTGCTTGTTCAAGACATTTGCGAATGACACCTTTCACTTCCTCCGGGGGCACAGGGGTCACGATGTCCTTCATCAGAACCTGATGACAACAAGAAGCATTTTCTCTTCCTTTGTGATTAAAGTAACCTACTTTGTACATTGTATGAGTTGAATTACTGTGTGGTTTATGCAAAATAAGCGATTTTATTTAGATTGTACTAAGTTTTTATTGTTTTACAATTATAGCATCTGAGCCATAAATCGAAACTCAAGTGTGTGCTTATAAAAATGCTGTGTCTTACTTCAGGTTGGCTATGTTACGTAAATGGAGACATTTCTTTAAAGAAACCCACACACAGAGAGATGTGTAGATTGTAATAATAGGAGTACGCTTTCATTACCCGCTCCAACAAAGACAGGGTTGCCTTCAGTGCTCCTTCAGGACGGCCGAAGGGGAAGCAGTACCTACAGGACACAAAGAAAAGAGACATCACGGTTTGATTAGAACAAACGGTCCATTTTAAACTAGTACCTCCCTTCCTCTCCGTTTGCTTGTAGCCTTGTGATGCGAGGCAAGACATCATGATGATAATCTAAGTTTTATTCCATATCTTGCAAAAGCCAAATTCAAAGGTCATCGTCTCATTTGCAATTGGGATGAAAAGCTGCAGTGCCTAGGCTGACGGCAGGGAAATTGTATTGTTTTATCCATGGCAGCTGGCATCACTGAGGCCAAAAGCAGAAGAAAGGTACTGGAGGTACTACTTTGAGTTGGCCCCATATTTGTCTTTTCGTCAATGCTAAAACCTCAGGACATTTTATTAGTAGGACTGCCACACTGCATCATAGTGCATGTATTCATGTAAATGGTTTAAAATCCATACAGAGAGCCTTTTCTGGAGGTACCTTGGAGAAGAAAAAAGATCGTTACACTTGCCTAAAGTTGACGATCTGGCTTTCAAGCAGTACGCGAAGGCGCTCCTTGATTTCCTCAAAGCGCTCCTTCTCTTCTACTGTCACTGTTCCGAGTCCATCTGGCCTGCAGACGTAAACACCAAAAAAAAGAACAGTAAGCACACAGGCACACACAGAAACATGTGCATGCACGCACGGACACACACCCACACATTCACGCACGCACACACACACACACACACACACACACACACACACACACACACACACACACACACACACACACACACACACACACACACACACACACACACACTAACACATTTAGGCAAACACGCGCGCACACAAACACACAAGCACACACACACACACTCACACTCACACACTCACACTCTCACACACACACACACACACACACACACACACACACACACACACACACACACACACACACACACACACACACACACACACACACACACACACACACACACACACACACACACAGTAGTAGTAATCAGCCTTATGATCTTGCAGCAAAATCAAGCCCATCAAATTCTCTGGTGGGCCATTCCCACACATGCCCCTAATCCACAAGACTCAATTGTGGATCCCATTCAATTCCACGCTCCGCCACACATATCCCTATATGTCAGCCAAGGCCTAAAGAGATCAGTGACTTGGTTACGCATGAGCGCACCAATGTCTGGTGTGCAACCTTCCAATATGTGTGGAAAATCCAGGGACCACACGGCCAGTTTCTACAGAAAACATGATGTATAGGTATACAGTATTTTGTCTAGAACTCTTGCTGTATGAAGTACAGAGTGTGTTCATTACCTGCTGTTTTCTAGACAATTTTGACTTATGTTCATTCCTTTTGGTTTACAGACATGAGGACTATGTCACGTTGACATTTAAGAACACAATTAAAAAGCATAGTGGGGTGCATGCGTCAATTGTAACCGATCATTGTATAGCACTAGTGAGATCTTAAGCAGTCATCACAAAAATATATATATATTTTTGATATTACTGATATGCATATGCAGATTATAATTTGTTGATGAAAAACATACCTCAGCTTTATCATTATCATTACACTTGTACATAGTATATTTCTTTCTAAACATCAATTTACAGTAGTGTATGTGCAGTATACTGTAATATACTGCCAGATATGGAGTAAAAATGTCAGTGTTAATTCAACACTTAGAATACACTCTACAGGATGTGAAATCAACTCTCTAAGAGTTGAATTAACACGACATTGTTACTGTGTACTGCACAGCGGGCACAAGACTCCTTACCTTTGCAGCGCATCACCTGGCTGAGCTTTAGATTTCCTCTTTTTAAAAGATGCCTTTCTTTTCCGCACGCTAGAACACTTAGAGTCTTGCGACTCGCTCTCTTTCTGACTACAGGGAATGCAAGGAAGGGGATGAGCAAGACAGACAGGCAGAACTAAGAACTAAAAGGTAAAGGGGTGGAGAAAGAAACACATAACGACATCAATTGAGAAATTAAAAAAAGATGACAAGAACAGAAAGTGCACAGTGAATTGTTTAACTGATGATTTTTTAAACAAAAAAACAATGCAACACAAATCAAAGCAAGATGGATTAAGCAAACAGAGATATGTACATTAACACAATATGAAAAAGCATACCCAAAAAAGCATGCAGGAGAAACAAAACCAAATGCATGACTTGGGAGAAACTGAACCACTGAGACACACTGTCTGGGTGCAGTGTGCTCAACAGGCCTGGATGGAAGAGAGCCATGTTCCGAGCCCAGCTGGTCTGTGCTGGCATGCTTGCACCTGGTGCTGTATTAAATATAACCAATCTGGGATGTTTTTTTGTGTCACATAGCAACGGAAAGCTGTGGGTTATGGGTTACCTGTGTGTCTAGGCTGGACACAATGCTCTAACACCGAACACTGAATGACCCGGTTGTCAGCCATGCATTCTGTAAATGAACTAAGTGCCGTTACACTAGACTGAGCTTTCACAGCTTTTAAAAGGCTTTGGTTTAGTATTACATAATTGATGGAACAAGACTTACAAGACAAGAATCATAACAATACAATTGCTTTAAATCCTTGCAAAAGTTGGACATTTTTAGGCTGTGCCCAAGCCACGATTGTAACTAAGCCATCTCATCACAGAGAAGCACCAAGGTAGACTTCAGCTGATTTGACCTTGGCAGCACGGTACCTGTTTCCATGAACATGCGAGGCGCAGAAAGCAAAGCTGTAGTGCAGCAGAGTAGGATCGATCATGGCCCCGTTGTCCGACCTCCCCAGCAAGTCTCCCAGGTAGCCCAGGTGTCTGTGGCAGCCGCGCACACCGTTGCGAGCACAGTACTCGTCCAGGACAAACACCTGGCCAGGACTGAACCATCCCTGGATGAGGAAATGAGAAGGAAGTCAGACAACCAGCAGCAACATCTCACTGCACCTGATCATAGTGGTCAACTGAAATGGTGCACACCAATCATTTCCTTCAAAGATAAACAATCTGTATTCAATAGCTACTAGTGTCTCTAGTGCTGTGTCGCTCCAAAAAAATGCCTGCCTTTTCAGTCAAAAGAGTTTAGTCCTAGGTACCTGCAGTTTTATTGAATTAAAAGATGTTTTGTCTGGAGCTGTCTATACCTTGGACTCTGAAATGTGTGACCACCTCAATCACTCTCAGACCAATTCACACCTGGCAGTCGACCGCCATGTGGAATGGGGCTGGCCTAAAAGAGGCCAGAATACCTCTGATTCTCATATCAGTATTAGAACTGAAAACGTCTGACAGAACGAAATGTCATCAAGCCTCAAAAATAAGTCAAATTAATTACAACTAAACTCTTGATTTAAATGATCTGGATGAATGGGAATCTTTCAGCCAGCCATGTTAGCCTATACTTCATTTTTACCAAGCTAACTCACCATAGCACTTCCACTATACATCATATTCTTACCAGGCTTATCACCACCCATCTGAAACTGCACTTAATCTACTCCCATACGAATCACCTGTACTGTAAAACAGAAACCCTCACCAAACTTGCGAAGGTGTCGTTGATTCTGTGCTCCAGGGTGAGGTGCTGCACCATCGTAAAGAGCTGAGCGTGGTCAAAGCTACAGGGGTTAGCGGAGATAAATTCATCCATGCCATGCTTCTGGGCCCGGTCTGCATCTGTGTGGCCACGAAGCCACCCATCGAGGAGGAGGAGGAGGAGGAAGATGGGGAGGAGGAGGAGGAAAGGGTAAAGGGGAAGAGGTGAGGAGGATAGGGGGGAAGTTGGAAGAGAGAGAGTCAGTACAAAACAGCAAGGGAGCAACTGTCCGCTCTGCCTGTTGTAGCGGCACCACCACAACAGCAGCTGGCCTCGCTGTTCAACTACAATCTACGGCAAACCAAAGGGAAAAAAAACAAAACAAAACAAAACCAAAAACAAACGTTCACATTGCTGTACATTGTCAACTTGCAGCGGATGTCAAGCAGGGTCTCAAGTCAGATTGAGCAGAGGTGGTTAATGGGGTTGATAGGTTGATAGGTTGGTTGGTTGACTGGGCGAAATCTCGGGAACAGTTCAGCGCCCCCCCTTTTTTCCAGAGTAGATCTAGATGCGCATGCAAAGCTTTTCGTAGGGGTGCTGGCCTGTCCCTGTCTGTCACTGCATACCTTAAGAGGGATATATACTGTTTTGGGTGCAAGAGCACCAATCGCCACTATGGACTATTTGCTGGAGGGTCATTTGAAATGAAAATTTCTGCTGTTTCTGTACAATAGATTCTGCCATTCATGATTGGTGAATGTCTCCTAAAGAAGCAGAGGGTCTGGTTGACTTGTGTGCTTGGAAAAGTGAAGAAAGGATAGAAAAATGGAAGGCAGCCATATCTTGGGCAAAAGTGAAGCTAACTTGGCACAATAGTTGCCTCATCAAGAGAGAGAAAAATACAACAAAGAAAGCAAAAAGGAAAATCGAGGCGGAAGAAGAATGCTTCCAAAACAGTCTTTTACCTAATCCTACTGGACCAAACCGTTCTGTAAATTGCCAATAACAAAGTCCTTCAGGAATGGGGTTGACATTTATATATATTGGTTTCTAAATCACTTGAGCAGAGGGCTTGTAGGAGCCCATATACAATGATGAATTACCATAGGCCACTAAAGCAGGGTAGACAGCCGTAGTGAAAGTCCAAGTACTTGACTGTAACATCAAGAAGGACACATGAACCCCAGGCTAGCACTATCCCATGAGAACTATTGAATTATTCAAACTCCAGACAAGAGAATGTGTCTGAATTAATCTGATAAAAACCTGACAAATGCTTCTAAGATCAAGCTTGAAATAGAGTACTTGTATAAATTACATGATGCCTGCTTAGGGATTAATTCAATATTAAAAGTGATGCCTTCACAACACTGTCAGTGTCAGTGTGACGAAGCAGGAGAAGAGAAGAGGATATGTCAGACTAATGAGGCTAACAGCACTGAGACCATGGCAATCCTAACTGAAGAGAGATGTGAAGAGGAGACTGTCACATCATCACTTGGGGAGGTGAGTGGTTTCACGTCTCCATCTGTCTCGGGTTGACAAGAGGACAGACAATGATGATGGATGGATGGAGGGATGGAGGGATGGAGGTGTGGATGTTGGTGAGTGGAGTGAGCTGCAATGGCGGTGACAGGACTGGATGATGACAATGACTTCAGTCATTACAAGGGGGACCGATCAAGGACAGAGGAGGTGGGGGTGAGGACCACACGGTGACAGACACTCGTTCATGGCTTTCAACAAAATGGGGGACCAAGGCATTTTGTGACCCCAGGGAGCTGGTGTCGCCAAACCTCTGACACCCCCACCCCCTCAATCCTTTATCTTACTGTGTGTGGAGGAGTGGATGGCTGTATGGAGGGATATCATAACTATAGAACTGTGTGAGGCAGACTACAAGCGTCTGAGAGTGCAGGCTTTTGACATAAATAAAAAATAGACGCAAGGTGCTTGGGGAAGTTCAGGGTGTGAGGGGAAATGACTTAAGAGGAAGGCCAAATCAAGAAAGAAGGAGCTAGAGTGAAAGAGATAGAGCGAAGAAGAGGGAGGGAGGGAATGAGATAAAAGGAGTTGAGCTGGCAGAAACTCAGAAAAGGAAGCGTGAAGAAAATGAGAGGGAGAGCAGATAGACAAAGACAGACAAAGACGGGACGGGAGGAGGGGAGAGCTGGCAAGGGAGGAGATGTTTATCACAGAGATTAAGGAAGTCAAGGATGGGAAGTTTAGAAAATCAAGTTTCGTGAGAGGGGAATGTGAGCATATGGAGAGATTTTTTTTCTGGCGAGTGAAGAGGACTTGGAAAAGGGCAGAGGTGTACTTTCAAAATGTTGCAAAGCTCAAAAGACATTTCTGACTCTTTTTTTAACCCAACGCAAAGAAACAAACAAATCTGAACCCTAGAGCTATTGATAACCAAACACCGATTTCCCCAGTCACTGCACTGTCCAAATCAGATTGGGATGGTCAACAGTAAGGGAATGATCAATCAGTCTGTTAACGTCTTGCATCCAATAAGGACAGATTGAACAGTAGCCACCATGAATGGGTGCAATTCAGTGAATGTTTGATGGTAGTGTAGGATTAACATGCAGGGGAAACAGTGCAGGTGGACACTGATTTCCAATGTCATGCACAAACTGCATACTGAATCTACGACTTTTTGAAAACAATTCTTTAACTAATAAAGATCACATAGCATTTCAATTGCATTTAACGGTCTAGGCATTCCTTTTTATCTCAAGGCAATTTGCAAGTTGACAATACTTGAGAATGTTGCAGTCTGCTGATATAGTTACTGCAGAGCTAACCAGCAGGCATAAACATTACGGTGATCCCCCCAGGGCTAGGTAGCAATACTTTTTGAGGTGCAGGAACATGGGTTTCTACTAAGCATTTAGCCAAAGAAGGCTGTAAAAAAGGGTTTCATTCTCTGGGAGATGATAAAAAAACCAAAACGAAGAGAAAAAAAGGACTTAAGACAACAAAATTCTTGGCTCTCCACCACCATTGAAATGGATGACATACAGTATCACTACGTAGTGCTCTCCTAGTCAGGCAGGGCAATCAAAATGAAAGGAGCAGTCAAATGAAAGCAGAACAGACAGCATCTCTCCCTCTGTACAGGTGGTAGTGGTGGTGGTGGGGGTGGTGAAGCAGGAGATCTACTGTGCTACGCCATGGCTAGCGACTAGCGGAGAGGCCAAACTAGGCTACGTGTAGAGGGGTAGGGGTGTGTCGGTGTGTGTGGGGGGGCTGTTTGAAAGCGGGAGTATTACATGGCAAGGAGGACCGGCGTGAGTGACTCCTTCGTACTGGCATTCAGAATACTCCACGTACATATTTGCCGACTCACAGGAGTGGTAGGATCCAAAGGTGGATGAGTCATTGAGGAGGAAAGGGCAATGGAGCCCAAAAGAGGAGAATTCACATTTAGATGTGGGCCATTCAACATAGATGTCTTGGGTATCAAGGGCTTTTGTTGTCTGCCTTGATTTGCTACAATTTTGCACTTTTTTCACATCGACATAGTATTTTTGGTTATTCTCTGGTGCATTTTGCTTTGTGAACAGACTTTATATAGGGAGATAAATATTCCAGTTGCTATCACGTCATGGAGCTAAAGACCAAAATGTAAAAATTACAACAAAACTCTCATTATAGAATTTCCCATCTCAATTTCCCATTTCCCACCCGCATTATTAAGTCTTAATTGAATGTGTAACCAAACTGACAGATAATAAATTACATCACATGCAACAAGGTAGACATTTCGTTTCGATCTTGAATGGCTCAAATGCTGAGAACCTCCTCAGGACTGATTTCATCTCCAAAGAGAGAAGGCAATTATGCAACTAAAAAGAATAATCAAAAATGTTTTTGTTTTTTTCAGCGCTAAGCCAAATGATAGAAGAACTGATAATCAAATCAGAATTCCATGCACCCTGAGTCTGGCAAGAATGAGAGGCTTGGACTAGTAATTCAATTTTCATACGGGCTTAAATGACACAGGGAAAAAAGATAACAAAAGAACAAAAAAAAATCTACAGATATCTTTAAAAAAATGTGAGAGTGAAGATTTAGAGGAAGAAGCAGAGGGAAAGAAAGAGAGAGATAGAGTGAGAACTTTATACAGAGAAGGGAGGGAAGAGGGGGAAAAGCACGTTGCATGTGTCAGATAATCTTGCGTGAGATTATCTGACCTGTGCGGGCTAACAGGGAAGCACTTACCCTTGAGTCCAGCTAGAAGACAGCAGGGTAAGAAGGGACAAACCAGAATAACATAAAGACTAGCAACAAGGCTGCAGGACAGCAGACATGAAAACCCTGACCTAGCAGCTGCAATACTGAAGAAAGGGTCACAAGCAAAGCATGAGGAGAGAAGAAAAGAGAGAGAAAACAACACAACAGAACAACGACACCCTTGGAAACCAACACGGAGTGCGTTTGAGAGGGTTTGTGTGCAGTGGGGTTGTCTGTGTTGTTCCTTGCTCCTTTATTATGCTTGTTTGCGTGAAGAAGAGAGAGAGAGTGATAGAGAAAGAGAAGAAGTAGATGAAGAAGAAGAAGAAGAAGAAGAAGAAGAAGAAGAAGAAGAAGAAGAAGAAGAAGAAGAAGAAGAAGAAGAAGAAGAAGAAGAAGAAGAAGAAGAAGAAGAAGAAAAAAAAAGACGAAGAAGAAAAAGAAGAAGAAGACGAAGAAGGAAAAGAAGAAGAGGAAGAAGAAGAAGAAGAAGAAGAAGAAGAAGAAGAAGAAGAAGAAGAAGAAGACGAAGAAAGAGAAGAAGAAGAAGAAAAGAGGGGAGACATGAAGCAAGAAGAAAAGAGGGGAGACATGAAGCAAGAAGTGAAGAAGAGAAGAGAGGACAGAGGAATAGAAACAAATGCACATGAAAGTGGGAGGGCAGAAAACGAGAGCAAGAGATAACACTGTTAACATATACAGATGTGTCTGTGCGTCTGTGTCCATGTGGGTGTGTGAGAGAGAGACAGATAGAGGTCGTGAAGGAGTAGAGAGAGAGAGAGTGAGAAAAAGAGGGAGTGAGAGAAGAGAAACGAGATTGTGAGAGGAGAAAGTGAAAGGGGTTGATATTTCACGCATCTCTAGTGTCTCTATGCTGCATTGGATTACGTCAGGATTCTCTCAGAGCTTTTAAGAGCATGCTGCTATTGAAGTTATAACTCTGGCAGAGAATTGGAAAGATTTCTTTTAAAAAAAAATGAGAAACTAGAATGGTTATACTGGCACCTAGACTTACCTCTTGAATCGATGTTCAACAGTCATGGCTCTACAGTTTTTGTATGGGATGGATGCCAGTATCTACTGATTCAAATCTATGAAGGCCCTTCTCATCTCCGATTACAATTTATATAGCGTCAGCTGTTAGAAAATGCTGAAAATGCCGTATTTTTACAGTCTCAAATATATAGCAATGCATACAAAACAATCTGAGTTCAGGATATGCATTGTTATGTACCTATGTAAGGTGTTTATCCCTTTTAACAGGGAAAACGCTGCACAGAAACAGTAGATCACCCTTCATTCATTTCATTCACGGTATATATTAAAAATGTCTACATATGTGCACCACAATTTTTTTATTTTTTTTTAAGGAAAAATATGTTTCTGCCTGGAATGTGTCGGAAACGCCCAGAACCTTCATAGCTTTTTAGAATCTGAGCAATCCTCTGCAGCACAGTATGAGGCCAATGTGCGAGTGCATGTGCTTTCATCATTCCTCTACACTATGTGCCATTGTGCCATTCAAGACTGGCAGTGTGTGTCTGTGCATGTGCGTGTAAGTGGAGGGGGAGAGGGGTGAAACATGTACTCTTGGCCACATTGTTTCAGAGGAAAAGGGATTTTGGTGCCACTTGTGAGGAGTTGAATGGCATCAACGTTAAAAGGGGAATCCACTGATCACAAAAAAATCACACACTGGACAAAGCAACCAATGGAACGACACTTGGGAAAATCTATAGGCGAAGACTGCATAGCTCTGACTGGTTGGATATCTGATTTAGTGTATTTATATACACAATATCACGATGCACTGCTATTGAAATTAGCTATCGGGGTTATTTTTGAGACTTTTGAGAGTCTGTTTACTGGGGAATACAGTAAGTAAAGACAAAAATAGTTTGGATCTACAACCCACTGTTTCAAAAAAGCAAAAGAAACAGACATAGAACAAGACATTGACTTTGATGAAGTTGGAGGATGCACACCAAAAAAGGTAGAATAACAACATCCATTTGGTTCAGAATAGCAGGATCTATTATTTGACCTACAGAGGTCGTAATACAGTTATGGTGATCTGTGTGTGCTTGCGGTGGTATTCACTGCAAACCGATCACCACAACTGCTTCTGATATATCTTGTAGACAAGGGCATAAACAACCTCTTGGGATCATCTGCAGAGAGCTTTATAAGCCCTGACTTTATATCTTGAACTTTTCTAAGGCTTTACTTATTCTAAGGAAGTATTCTGACTGCAAGACGCACCTGACAACCAAAGGGGTCTGTCAGAAACAGGGAGACAATCCCAGAAAGACTCCTTGTTGTTAGGGTTGGACATAGACGACACGCTGTGAGAGTCTTTGCTGGCTTACCTTTCCTTTTGCTATATGATCTGAGAGAGCGCTAAAAGTGCAAGGCAACACAATGGGATTAAAGACAGATAGACACCTGCAATAGGAACAATCTAGGTCCTCTACAGATACCTGACTGAAAAAAAATCTGCAAGTCCTTTCAATGTCATCATAGTTTTGATATTATATAACGGCTAGGGATCGATCCAACCATTTCCGTTTACAATGGCTCTTTCTCAATACCAAGTGTTCTATGACGTGAAATGCTCAGTGATTGGATACTCTTTGGTGAATTCCACGGAGTATCCAATCACCAGGCATTTCACATCCTAGCAAAGGCCAGAACACTTGACAATGAGATGGGGCCAGTGTTTTCTTGTGTTTCCTGTTCCATCCTTTCCCGTCTTTTGTGGAAACTTGAAACCTGAGTGGCCTCCAAGTGGAGTCCGAGTGTGCGTAATCACACAGTTAAACTTTTGCAGTGTTAATTCAACACCTTGGGACCAACAGCATAGAATCCATCCAGCATGGAGTCCATTTGACTCTCTCAGTGTTGAATCAGCACAGCATAATGTGCTGTACAGTGGGGGCAGCACAGCAGCCATTAGCACAGAAAGACAGGTGATGGCGGACAAGTGCGGTGCGGTGCTCAGACAGGTGAGGCGACACAGGTAAAGTGCGTGGGACTAACCACCAGACGCATGAGCACAGGATGTACACAGGTGCCACTTGATGGACAGGTGGATGGCTGCCTGCCTGCCTGCCTGCCTGCCTGCCTGCCTGCCTGTCTGCCTGCCTGCATGCATGCCATGCCATGCCTGCCTTGTGTACGTGTGTGTGTGAAAGAGGTGTGAGAGTAGGTGGGTGCAAGTGTGCACTGGGCAGCATGACAGAACAGAGACTTGACTAAGGGTTTGTGAGCCTGAGATGATGTGTAAGTGCTTTGGTAGATCTTTGAAGTGAACACAAATAACACATGATCAGTAAAATAGTTTAAAAAATACATGAAGTCAGAACCGCATAGTTATCATTGCCTAT
>NC_085870.1:33241426-33243926 GCF_034702125.1 Engraulis encrasicolus
TATCCTATCCTTACTGCTATGGGGGCTGTTTATTTATACAGAAAGTCAAGGACATCCACTCTTGAAAACGCTCCCCGAAGCAACACAGCCATTACAGAAAACAAGAAGAGAGAAAGAGCAGAAAAGCAAGGACTGTCTAACATCAAAGGAAAACTTGAGTCAGTATTTCAGTATATTGAGTTGGTATGAGGGGGTCTAGTGGGGTGGAGGGATCCGCTCATCTGCCTCTTAATATTATTCAACATTTTGGATGAAGATAAGCCTCGTCTTATTTTCCATCAAACATCAGGCTAAAACCCAGACATCATCAAGGCCCAGTAATCCACCCATGTACACGTGTAGTACAGTGTGGTAGTATACTGCCCAATAAAAGTAACTACGGGCAGTAACTACGCAAACGTTGAAGCTGAGAAAATACCTTCAAAGCCTTGGTTTTACTGTAGGTTGGTTATTGTAGTTACTGCATATTTGACATAGCGATATCTCTAAAACTGGACCCATTTTGACCATAAAGCTTTGCCACAAGATTAAGAAGGTTCCATTTTCCGTCTAAACTCAATTTTGACAATATATGTAGTTACTGCACTTTGCTTTTGTATGGCAGCATTAACACCATGTTGGTGTCTTGGGGAAGAGAGCAGGGAGCAGAGAGCAGGGTCCTGCCTGCCTGAATCTACTGTAGTCCACAAGAGCAGAGCAGGTGGCTGCAAGCTGTGCAGGGAGCTCAGTGCTGGCTGGAGTGGCTGGGTGGGCTGGAGCAGAGCCATCTATAGGAAGGCGTACATCATTGCCATAGCGTCCCGCCGTGAAAAACATGGCGGCGAAATTTGTCCATTTAGGGTCAAACATAGGCAATGTCCCAGTTTTGCACGGCATGCATTAGGTTCCGGACATAGTGTTCATTTCCATAGAGTACCATTGAGGACTCTGAGAGGAATGGATAAAATAACCATCCTAGGCTCATTTCTAGAGCATACGATTTCAATGGACTGTGTAACTAATTAACCTTGAATGGTAATTTGTGTCAAGGCAGTAGCAGAACTGCCAACTTTGTCGAATTTCTACACATACAGTAACCTAGCTGTTAACACAAAAGTATGGCAGAGATGAGTTTACTCCGAAACCTTCGATCATAAAACCATCTGACCAGAGATCAAAGTAGACATCTATATCTACTACGACTCTAGGCTGGAGGATGGAAATGGGGGTGGAGGTGGAGGTGGAGGTGGAGGCTGGACTGGCTGGGTAGGGTTGAGGTTGGAGGTTGAAGATGTGTGGTGGTGTGGTGTAGATGGGGTGGAGGTGCAGATTGGGCAAGCCAACAAAGGGGAATAGAAGGGTCCGTTGTCCAGGGCCCAGGAAGGGGGGTGGTCCAGAATGGAGTCCTCATTACATTTTAGGGATTGATTGAGTGAGGGGGGCTGAGTTATCCTGAGTTATCCTGAGTTATCCTGCTTATCCTGAGAGCAGACAGGGCTTTGTGTAGACTGGAGGTGTACTGTGGTGTGGGAGGGGCAGGTTGGGGCGGGGTTTTGGCAGGGGAGCACGGTTAAGCCTGGCGGTGTGGGTGGACGTTGCAGGCGTGTGGGTTGAGGGGAGGTGTGGTATTCCTCCTCCTCCTCTATATTCCTCCTCCTCCTCTATATTCCTCCTCCTCTATATTCCTCCTCCTCCTTCTATTTACTCTCAATGGGTATGTTGGAGGTGAGGGGTGGGGTGGAGGTGCAGGGCGGAGGCTAGAGGTGTGTGGGTGGGAGGTTGGAGGTGAGGTGTGGTGTGGTGTAGGTTGGAGCTGTGGGGTGGGGTGGAGGTGCAGGGTGGAGGCTGGAGGTGTGTGGGTTAAGGGGAGGTTGGAGGTGAGGAGTGGGGTGGTGTAGTGTGGGACGGGGCAGGCTGGAGGTGAGGGGTGGTGTTGTGTAGAGTGGGCCCGGGGCAGGCTGGAGGTGAGGAGTGGGGTGGTGTAGTGTGGGCCGGGGCAGGCTGGAGGTGCGGGGTGGTGTTGTGTAGTGTGGGCCCGGGGCAGGCTGGAGGTGTGGGGTGAGGTGGGAGGTGGGGCAGGTTGCCGGGTTGCACTCATGTGAGCAGATGGTTAATAGGAAGTGAAGAGCTCCCATGGAGAGGGCCACTCTAAAGACAAACAGGGACAGACAGTGCTGATGGTGCACAACACAAGCAACGAGAGAGAGAGAGAGAGAGAGAGAGAGAGAGAGAGAGAGAGAGACAGAGAGAGAGAGAGAGAGAGAGAGAGAGAGAGAGAGAGAGAGAGAGAGAGAGAGAGAGAGAGAGAGAGAGAGAGAGATGGACTGACACTGGTAAAAAAAAGGTAGAGATGGACAGAAATACAGTGAGAGAAAGATATAGGGTGAGCATGAGAGAGAGAGAGAGAGAGAGAGAGAGAGAGAGAGAGAGAGAGAGAGAGAGAGAGAGAGAGAGAGAGAGAGAGAGAGAGAGAGAGAGAGAGAGACACACAGAGAGAGAGAGAGACAGAGAGACAGATCGA